>NW_010340529.1:0-2738 GCF_000700745.2 Antrostomus carolinensis
CAGGGCCTTGCCGTTGCGGAGCCGGCTGTGCTGTCAGCCTGCTGCCCTTACTTGGTGGTGGGGTGAGAGCCTGTAGAGGGGAGAAGAAAGCAGCTCAGGCCCTCTGCATTGTTTTATGATGTGTAAGAAAACTGTCAGTAATTCTTTCAGGTGCTTTTTTTTTGTTCCCTTGTTAGATACTTACTTCAGTCATTATTCAACTCAGTGATTGTCAGGCCACACCTGGAACACTGTGTTCAGTTTTAGTCCCCACTGTGCAAAAAAGATGTGGACAGGCTGGAGAAGGTCCAGAGAAGGGCCACAAAGATGATGAAAGGACTGGGAAGCCTGACATGAAGAAAGGCTGAGAGATCTGGGTTTGTTCATCCTTGAGAAGAGAAGCCTTAGGGGAGACCTTATCACTGTGTTCCAGCATTTAAAGGGTGGCTACAAAGAGATGGAGACTCCCTTTGGACAAGGAGTCACATGGAGAAGAGGAGGGGTAATGGGTACAAGTTACTCCTGGGGGGATTCTGATTGGACCCAAGAGGAAAAATTTTCACACTGAGAATGATCATCCACTGGAATAATCTCCCCAGGGAAGCGGTGGATTCCCCAACAGTGGACACTTTTAAGGTCTGGCTGGACAGGGCACTGGGCCATCTTGTCTAGACTGTGCTTTTGCCAAGAAAGGTTGGACCAGATGATCCTTGAGGTCCCTTCCAACCTCGTATTCTGTGACTTAAGAATGTGGAATCTTTGTTGTTCCTGAAAGGCTAATAAATTTAAGGCATACCTTTGGTCTCTCCCAGAGACCTTTCTGTCCACCTTATGTCCTAAAAAGCCAAAAGGATGTAGACCAATTTTTTTGCCTTTACAGGCTGCTTTTAAGATGGCTTATTCAGAAATCGTAAAGGAACATACAAAGGTGATGCCTTCACGCTTTCCATGAGCGTGCTATTTTAGAGACCCTTTTCTTAAGCCATCCCCTCTCCCACTCTCTCATTCGTACCCTTGTTTATTTGCTGGTTGTTAAAGGGACAAGTACAGAGTACTTAAAGTAGTTTTATAGTCTTAAGAAGTATCACATTAATAATGGGGCAGTGAAACTTGGTGTGTGCAATGCATCTGTCGTCATACGTTGTGGGATGTGAGTCCCAAAAACTATGTAGGAAGTGGAAATAAGCAGAATTGTGCAAATCAAGTTATGGGTCAGACATTTGAATCATTTAATTGAAGCTTTCTACTGTCCTTACTATAGAATTTTTCTTATCTTTAAAGCAGGTCTAGCAGTGATGTAAATTGTTCTCGCTCCTGGAATGTCTGTGCTGCATTTTTGCTTTGTAGTTTGCTGTGTAGCGTTTGGGGAGAAGGATGTGAAATAGGAGATGACATTGTGAAGTGGCATCTGTTTTCTGTTTTGTAGATGACTCAGTGGATGGAATTCCAGAGCAGAACGAATTCCTTTTTCCGGAATATGAAATTCTGATAGAAGCTGAGGAAACCGAATTTCCTGCCGACAGCAGTGTAGATCCCAGTGATGAACAAGGAGCTGTAGGTACATCAAAGGACCTGAAAGAACACGAAGAACTCAGAGCTCCAGGCAGTGCAGGTAAGAAATAAGATGCTGTCTGTAATTCTTCCTAATGAAGCCTGTATTAAATCGTTAAAATATAAAATGCTGTGATTTTAAAGTGTTCATTGTTAACTACTAGTAACAAAAGGATAAATCTACAGTCATTTGTGATGCAAGTTTTTTGTATGCATCCATAATGTAAGTTGCTTTTAGGGGAGAGACTTACTAAGCCTAACCTGAGGAGCTGTTGAAGCAGCTGTTGCTGCAGTGAAGCTGCAGGAGGCTGGGAGTTACTGTGTCCCTGTGTGCTTCCCACAGGTAAGGAACAACTCCAGTGTGAAAAACGGGGCCCTGGGCATCTTCTGCTGGACACTGTTGGAATCAGGAGATTGAGTTAGATGGTCTCAGCTAGGCTTGGTTCAGTTTGTCTTAATTTAGGGAAAATAATTAACCAATTTCCTTGTCTGCGCTAGAAGAAAACCGTTCTGAGGCTATTTTAATTGATCTTGAATTAAGCAGTTGAAGTGCAGCCCCTTCCTCAAAAAATGCATGATGTGTTTGCAGCTCATCACGCTGGCTTTGCACGTGCCCAGGGTGGAGAGTTCGTGGTGTTCCAGGGAAAGGCTGCTGGGTTCCCAGCTGTGCCCTGTTGTGGTCTGAAGCTGTTGCAAGACGACTGGGTGGCCCAGGTTGATGTGAACATGGAAGTGTAACAGGTGGACTCTTCAGTGCAAGAAACTGATGTCTGGCACATGCATGACATGGGTGGCCTTTTCCAGATCTCACATTCTGGAAGTTCAGCAGTCTGAGGGATCCCTGCTGGGAGCCATAAACTCTGGTAGACTAACTCCTTCCCTTTCCAGCATTCCAGCACTGACATATATGTTTAAAATGCAGCTGTAACTAGGAAATGGATCTCTGTGTGACTGAATCTTAATATGTCACAAAAAGAAGTCCTAGTGATTTACACCGAGAATGATTCTTGAGAGTAAAATGCACTTACAGGTGCAGTATTGTTTTCAAATTTTGGCTCTCTTGCATTAGCCTGTAACTTTTGGTTTTTTGTTTTTTTTTCTTGCTTAGGTGAAGCATTTCAATCCTTAGATGAAGAGACATTGGAAGCAATGGCAAAACATGAGACTGAAGAAGACAAGATCTTCCAGATGTTTAAAGAGCGAGTAGC
>NW_010340529.1:2766-8420 GCF_000700745.2 Antrostomus carolinensis
GAACGTAGAGGTTCTGACACAGCATCCTGCTGCACCGGCAGAATGTTTCATGCCTTTTGTACCTGTGGTTAGAAGTGGCGATGGGGATGCCTCCTCATCCTCCACACACCTTAACAACATACCCTAACCTCCCGCAGGTACAGAACTTGAGTTTTGCTGAAGTAAGAATTTAGCACCCGCTCATCTGTCTCAACAGAAATGGGTCAGGATGAGAAGGCACAGGGGTGCTGAAGCCAACGTGGTGGAGGGAGGACCTGCCATCCTGTGAAGTGATTCTAACCAAAGGAGGTGGTGAACCATCATTCTCCTCCCCAGCCTTTGGCCCTCGTGGCTTTCTTTCTCAGCAGAACCAAAACTGCAGAGAGGAGCTCTGTTACAGTCACCAGCTACTTGAGGGGGTTGGTTTGGCTTTTGAGGTTGAAGAAATTAGTGATGGCTTTAAAATTTTAACTATTTAAAACAGAAATCTGCCCCCATGCTATTTCTTGCTAGCACGAGGCTGAAAAATCCACATTGTCAAATGGAACGTGGTTCCTGGCACACGGGCCCGAGTCCATTCAAGTGCTGGAGGAAAAATAAATTCTGTGTTTTACACAGTAGCTGAGGGGTGAGGGTGCACATCCAGAAAGCAGGAGCCTTTGAGGCTGTTCCCTCCTCTGCTTGGGGTAGGTGCATCACCTCCCTCTCTGGCTGTCCCCATAGTGACTGATCTGCGCAAGTGTCCTCTCGGTAATGCCTGCTTTGCTGTATAACTATTTAGACAGCAACAGAACAACAAAGGATATGAATGTCTGAAAATGCTTCCTCCTTGGGCCTTACGACAGTCCACTTGCATTTAGATGCAGAAATGCAAATATTAAGAGCTGAGTTGCATTCCTGACTTTTCTGTACACTTTACGTGCTAATTATCAATCTGCTCCTCCTCCATCTCAAGACTATAAAATATATGACCTAGCATTTCTGGATCTCTTCATTAGAGAAATACAAATCATTGCCATTTATCCCTGGATCATTGAAAAAGTGCTGTATTAATACTTGCATGATTCAAGTATTTAATAAAACTTATATGAAGAACCCATCTTATTTAGCATACCACATTTGCAACTGGTGATAGACTTTGCCATGGGTATTACTTACTTAAAGGAAGTGGCCTTTTTCTGCACCACCTAACAGCTTTGACTGTGTCATTAAATACCAATTTTATGCCAAGATGAAAAGACGATCTTGAGAACTTAAACTTCTGCTCTATTTCAGATTATTAGATACTGCAGAGGAGGAGAAGGGCCAATCTGGGTATCAGGTGAAAATATTCCCGAAGAAAAAGATATCCCAAATTGTTTATGTGGTGCCAAAAGGATTTTTGAATTCCAGGTATGTAAATTCATTTAAAGATAGTGTAGGTAATGTAGTTCAGACCTAACAACACCTCATTGTGTTAGAGCAAAGTAGTTGAAGTTGCCACAAACTATGCTAAATTCTACAGAGCCCTTCTTCACTATTGTAACTGCTTTTTCCTATAGGACTTCCACATAGAGAAGGTAGGTTCCCATCTGATAATTTGCACCATCCATAAAATGGTGAATATGGAACCATCTCTTACATAACAGGAGTCTGATATTGTATGTTTTTTTAAAAACAAACCAGCCTTCATGCTGTAAATTGGGAAGATGTCTGGCTGCAGTCCTGCGCTGTAGAATGTTGAATGCTAGAAGCGTATGTGTGGTGAATACGCTTCATGTCATGCAAAGGCAACACATAGGTACGGAGGTAATTTCAAATGGAAGGGGGCTTACAAATCAGGCACTGCTTAGTCAGTGAGAAGTAAAATAAGTAAGGCTGTGCCTTGGAGTCTCTGTGCATCTACTGCACTGGTTTGGGAATTTATCTTATTTGAGCTGCAGTGGTACTTAGTTGTGATGGGAATTTTGGTGTAAGAGAAGATAAATGAAGGCAGGACCCTTTTTGGGGAAGAGAGGCAGGGACAGGGCAGGGAGCTGTGGCCTGCCTCTAAGCCCTTGTTTTTCCTTGAAGATTATGCCGCAGCTCCTGAACCACCTTCAGGTTGACAGCCTTGGAGAGAGCATGGACTGGGGAACACTGGTGGTGTACACTTGTGCTGACAACTGCGGTGAGGGAAATGAATACCTGGAAGAGTTCATATGGAAACAGGACTTCTCTGCAGGCTCTATTTAACTTCCATCAAGCTACTAACTTGAAGCAGCTAAACAGAATGAATACTTGCTAAAGTCACTGATAACTGCGAGAGAGCTACTAAAATAGACCTTGACAGCCTCTCGTGCTCCACAGGAGCTTTTACTTCAACCTGGTAACGAAGCCAGATGCATTTGTTCAGTGACTTTCACGAATCTCAATTCTGAATGTTTAAATAAAGATGAAATATTTTTGGATTGGTGAAAGTATCTTTTGTTGGCAACTGAACCTCAAGAATTTAGATTGTTGTCTGACAGGATTTTCTTTGTTCTACTCAAAAATTATCATTAATTCACAGAGAAAAGAAGACTACTTTAAGATCATTTGAGTGCTTACGCTCAGCAGGTGCACAGAAGTCACAGCTATGATAAAGCTGCTTAGCCTTTCATGGTGGAACTTTTAACTTAAATCCGCTTCTCTTTCTCAAAAGGGGCACTGAATCTAACTTGGCAGTTGTTACGTGTTCTGGTTAGTTATTTAAGATAACATGCACAAAAAATTGAAGTGTTTTTTCTGACTTAAAACTACTTCGTTAAGTATTTCTTCTACATTGGACTGGCTGGAGCAGAAGTACTCTGAACAAAGCCAGGCATACCAGAACATGCTCATCTTGTTACTTACTGCCTGTAGCAGCAGATGTTCAAGCTGACTTGTACCTTCAGTCTGCCCTCTTTGGGGGTTGGACTAGATAACCTCTGAAGGGCCCGTCCAACCCAAACCATTCTATGATCTTTGGTGAGGTTTAAAGGTAAGTAAGTGCCCTCTGCAGAGATTCTTCTGATATGTGGCAGTCACATAGCTGAGGCAAGAGAAAAATGAAACTGTAACACCGAATTTACTTCTGTGGCTGTAGATATTTGCAGAAAAGATAAGGCTTTTTTTTTTTTTTCCTTTTTTTGTGTCTCAGTACAAAATGTACTGAAGTTACATACTCCTTATCCTGCTCAAACTGCTCATGTCTGGTGGCCAGTGATGCTGAAGGTGATTTTATGAAAGCCCTAGGCCCACTGTGGGATTTTTTTGTTGTTGTTTAGATGTTGGAAATACTCAAATGAGCAGGCAGGGAATGCTGTAAGTATAAACTGCTTGGGCGGCAGAGAACTTAATTTCTAAAAGGGCAGTTTTAAGCCTTGGTACATGTCATGGAACAGCAAACAGTATCTTAAGTCCTAGAGCTAGTACTGCTTGACTGATTTTATTGAAAACCATCCGTAGTTACTTAAGGCTACAAGTTTTCCTGCAGAGTTAAGAGTTTTGCAGATAAACTGGTAATAGTTCAGGGTCCTGCAAAAGCAGGGGCAGTCACAGAGTTGTGTTTAAGAGCACTTGGGAGCGCTCACCAGCTCACAGCGCAGGGTGGTGTGGCACTGAAGACGCTGCAGTGGTTGGGTATCTTAAACTTGCCCTGGCAAAGCTACGTTATTAAACAGCAGCTTTCTGATAAGATCCATGAAACCAGTTATTAAAGCGCCTGGAGAAACATGAGTGTGCGCCACTACGGGGGGAGTAGAGAAGACTAAAGATCAATGTCACTCAAGATTTGCAAATGGAGCAGTAGCAAAGCCAGCCACAAGTTCCTTTTGTCTGGAATGAAACACCAACACAGTGAATACAGAGCCCACGGTTACCTCTGGGTTAGTTTTAGATCAAACTGTTGCAAAGAACATGCAAGTCACAGAAAGGAGGTTACTGTTGCTGGAAATTTCCTGGAGAAAAAAAAGTTTATTTTTAGTTCTCAGCCCGTGAAGCTTCAAGCACAGTTCAGAGGGGAGATTATGTACATACTGACTCGAGGTGGAAGGGCTTTGACATTTTACAGGAACACTAATATAGTGAGACTGTCATAGTTGGTAAAATACAAAAGTAGTAATTTAAAGGAATTCTGGAAGCTAAGCAGAGATCTTCTGTTCCACTTTAGTCAAGTGCAGCTATGTAAGACTTGCATAAATCCCCTCTGTTGGACATAAGGCAACACACACTTGAACACAAACTTCTTTAACCAGTCCTCTCTCTTGCTCTAACATACTAGAAATATTCAAGCTAGACGTTGCCAAGGGTATGACTGTGGGTAAGCAAGTCAGAGCATTGTTGAGGTTCTCTCAAAACAACAAGTCATTTACAGTAGTGCATGTGCTACTGAAAAACCCAGATTAAAGTTTTAAAAAGTTTCCATGTATTTCACTCTACCAGCTGGGTAATTTTAAAATTCATTAAGACAGTTCCCATAATTGTATAAACAGGGTTTATTGTACATGTGGAGCTGAAGGAGGAAAAAGAAGGAAGGTATATATTATATATATATGTACAGTGAGCCATTTCCATTAATAAATTTATTCTGTCTTGCTTAATACTGGAAAGAGGGAATGTGTCTGGCACCAAAGAAATCTGAAAAAATTTAAAAGCTTACGTTCTGAAAATTATAAAAACTATGGTCTTATGGAAGGAAGTTAAAACATATATACATGGCAATTAAAGTGGTTTATACACTGAGTGACACAGTTGCATTTGTCTTTTAAACCAACTTAAGGATTTTCTATTAATAGAACTGGCATTAAAACTATTTAAAAGCTAGAATATAAATAAAACTTGGGGGGACTGCTCCAGGAACAGCCCAGTAAAGCAACTCACAGTAACTCAGTAGACATAATCAATAATACAGTTCCCCTTGAGCGTGAGGGAAGTAGGCACTAACTGGGAAATAGTCCAAGTCCTGGTGGTGCAGTTTCACTGGAAGTCCATCTCGTGACTGCTGTGCCATACACGATACCTTTTAAAACAGACCCCTGATTTCTCTGAAAGATGTAGAAACTGTTACGTCGTCTTTCTGAATCCCTTTAAAATAGGATAGATGTTTTCAAATGCTTCATAGATTTCTGCTCGTACTTTAGCACCTAGAAAAAGAGCAGGAATTAAGTTAGTTTATACCTTTCGCCAAATAATTTCAGCTTTTAGAATGGTTATTTGAATGTGACTATAAAAAACCCTATGTGCATCCATAAATCCCTATTTTGTTGTTGTTTAAATACACAGTTCATACAGAGCACACATGTGCAGCCTTCTCACTGTTTGTTCTGATAACTGGTAAAACTCTCATCAGCATCTCCGTGCTTATGCTATACTTGCAAATGGGATTTTTCTACACGTAATTTCCACGGGAGGCCCAACTACAAAGCACAGCCCTACAGGTGTTTCTGCAGAAAGGCCTCAATGGTGGAGATTCTTCTCAGAGTGTGGACATCTAGGGGAGCAAGGTCTGGCAATGGGGACTGCTGCAGAGGCCCACCACTTGCCATACTGCAGGGACACGCTCCTTCTTCCCTCTGCACATCTTGCCGTCTTTTTTTCGCCACAGTAAGACTCGGCACAACGGGAAAAGGAAAGGTGTGGGCGGAGTGCTTGAGGCGAGGGGCTCCTAGACCAGGGGTCCTCAAACTACAGCCCGC
>NW_010340530.1:0-15289 GCF_000700745.2 Antrostomus carolinensis
CAGGGCTGCTGGCAGCTCCCATCCCTTCCCAGTATGGGGATCACAGAGCTGGGATGGGAGCTGTCTCCTCAGTCTGCTTGTTGTCAGTTATTATTTTAGCTCATCTCCAAAAGGAGATGTCAGTGCAACGACAGCAACGGGCAGGACCGGGATTTTGAGGAGTTTCAAAGCAGTGAGGTGGATTTTCTAACTTGGGGGCTTTCTCAACGCTAAGATTTATCTGCTGCAAATACCGATAGTCTTGTCATCCCTTAGAGCAGCACAAGCCTTGTGACAGAGAGCTGGGGACAGCTTTGAAGCAGCACCCCAGGGAGCTCGTCAGGCTGTAATGTGATTAGTGCCCGTCACCCCGTACACCACAGGAGTGTGCTGGGACCCTGGGATGTGGGAGCCCAAAACCAGGACGTGTCCTAACCACGACTGACACAGGGCAACTTGTTCTGGCAATAAAGGGTGAGACATCCCAGATGTCCAGGAGTGTGTGGCAGCACGTGAGGAGCTGAAGCAAGGGCTCCTTAAGTGTTTGGGGAGAGGGTGGAGAGGGGCTTTGGGGGGTCACTGGCCCCTCTGCCCCTGCCCAGAGGCAGCTCCAGCTTTCCTCCTCCCACACCACCCTCTCCAGATCCCTGTTTTCTGGCAGATGGGATTAAGCCTGACCTTCTGCCCCATCTCAGAGAAAGCCAAACCTCTTTCCGATCTAATTATTTTCCATTTTTGTTTAATTGTGCACATCCTGCTGCTGGCTGAGAAGGAGAGCAGCTCCTGCCTGGGCTGGGGCAGGGAAGGGCGCCTGGCCCCTCAACCGCTGCGGGCTTTCGGGTCACTGCTCCATCTTCTGGGGTTGTCATTTCAAGCCCCTAAATCTCTTGGAGGTCTGAGGCAAGTTTCCCAAGAAGCGGGTCTGGCACCATCCTGTGTTTCTCCAGGGGTGAACTTCACGCTTAGCCCCGTCTCTGTGTGAGGAAGAGGAGTCCAACCACGGCCACCTGCCTCCTCCATCCTCCTCCTCCTCCCCTACACCCAGTTTGCACCAGGTTCTGCTTTTTCTGCATGGATTTTGCTACGTAATTCCTATGTCCAAGTGGCACTGACTTCTTTCAGCAATCCATTGCATGCCTTTTATTTTTAATCATCTTTTGATTTCTCAGTTTATTCGAGCTGCTTCAAAATCTCCACGACCTCTCCCCACTGACAGTGCCAGGCTGGGGTATGGCCTGAAGGAGCTGCTGAATCATCCGGACGGCGATGATAAAACATGGGGGTGATAAGGGAAGGAGTGAAATCCCTCTGTGGGAGGAGGGGAGAAAATAAGATGGGTTTTCACCTCCCAGGTGGGAGGAAGGGAGAAAATAAGATGGTTTTTCACCTCCCAGGCAGCTGGCCAAGAAGCAGAGGAGAGAGGACACAGATCAATCAGATTAAGCATGACACAAAGCTTTGCCTGCAGCTGAATTACATCTGCATATGGAAAATACAGAGATGATCTGGTGGGCAAACACTCAGGCTGCACTTGGTGCAAGAGAGAGGTCTGGAAAGTGTCCCTCAAGTGCAGTAGGTGTTGTGTGCAACCAGTAGCATTTCAAAATCAAAGCAACCTGGCTGAGGAATTTGTCTACAGTTGGTGCTAAGTGGCATCGTGCTGCATCCGTGTCTGGCATCCTGGTTCTGGTGGTCCCCACATCAGGACTCGGAGGTGGTGGCAGGAGAGGTGATGAGCAGTGTCTGGTGTTGAGCCTCAGCTGGTGCCACTCAGAGTCGTCCTTGCAGCACAAATCTGCTTCCATCAGCTGTATGAACTAATGATCCAGACTCATGTTGACTTCTCTCTCTGGACTTACAGAAAAAATAGTGATAGCGATGAGAAATAGTGATGAGATGGGTCTGTGGCCAAGACCACGTGTTTCTGGGGAAGGCAGAGGCAAAGCTGTGTAGGCTGTTCTCACAGAGAAGACATTGCACCTGATCCCACTGGCAAGGGAAAAGCAGGGATGGGAACCCCCCCACTACAGAGAAAAATTAAGGATTTGGGTGATACTTCTCCCTATCTGCAGCTTTGCCTCTGTGCTAGTTCCCCTCCAACGTGGTGGGGTACCTAGTCAAAGGCAGCTGCCATGTGGACATCCCAATGGTTGCATCCACAGGAGGATGTAGATGCAATGTCCCACCGAAGAGCTTCCAAAAACAAAGGGTCTTTATAGAATCATAGAATCATTTTGGTTGGAAAAGACCTTTACCCAGGCTGGATGAGGCTTTGAGCAACCTGGTCTAGTGGAAGGTGTCCCTGCTGATGGCAGGGGGGTTGGAACTGGATGATCTTAAGGTCCCTTCCAACCCAAACCATTCAATGATTCTATGATTTAAGACTTGAGTCCAACCACAAGAGACTTTAAGGCTTTCCCCTCACTTTCTCAGCCAGTACCTGTGTTTAATTATTGCATCCAAAGCAGCAGAGCTGCTCCAAAGTGTTTTGACTACCCTACACTCAGTGGGTAGAGCCTGGCTTGGCATGGACACGTTGCATTTGGATCCCCCAAAGATTGGCTTCAGTCCCACTGTGCTTTTGGCAAAAAAATGTTGGTGAGCTGGAAGGGCACAGGATGGTGAATTGTGATCCCAGACAGAAGTTGCTTTGCGTTGCATCAGAAGGTGTGTGTCGTGTACCTGCTGTGGAGTGGACCTTGTGTTCTGCTGCACGGATGTATTCTTTACAACTTCACTTAGGTTGCTTTTCCAAATCCCCTTCTTTAGCACCAAAACAACCTCACAGCATCTCCACAGGAATGGAAGGGCACTCAGAGCACTGAAACTCTCTCCTGCTGCAAGATGAAGTGGTTCTTTCTCTACCAAAGCTGTGCCACACTGGTGTCCCTTGTTCCTCTTGGTGCAGCGACACAAGATGGCTTGGGCATGCTGTTGGCCGGGTTGGGAAGCAGCTCTGGAGGAGGGGTGGGTCTGTGGAGCGGTAAATAGAACTGGAGAAAGTTCCAGTGAGAGCTGTCATGTTTCCAGCAAGCCATCTAGTGGCTTCCTATTAAAATGGTTGCATGCCTTCAAACTGGGAAGGTGAAGCTGGAAGGGCGAGTGCTGCTCACCACCACAGTTGTGTTGAGGAACCAACGCGCAGGGTTTGTGAAAAGGCCCTGTTGTAATAGCCCTCTTCTGGGTCACGGGGTGGTGGGGTGATGGAAGGGTTGGGTTAGCTGCTGGATGGCAGTGTAGGTCTTCCCAAGAGCAAACCTGATGGGTGGTCTGACAGTTGGACATCCAGATCTTTATTTCACTGGGACAGGTTTGGTTACCTGAGCATAAAAACACATGGAGGGTGTAGGGGTAATCAGTGATTTAGAGCAGCTTCCTCTACAGTATGGATAGGAGGCAGCAGTTTTGGGGGTTTTTTAATAATATGAGAACTCAGGGAATTTCACTTGGTGAAGTTTTGGGTGACCAGAAAGAAGTCCTTTTGCACCAGGTGGTTCAGTTGTGGCACCCTTAGGCACAGCCTGCTACAGGGACTGAGAGTTTGAAGGCTTCATAGAAGGGTTTGGTAAGCGCTGAAGGAGAGACTGACCTGGGGCTGGGAAGTGTCAGTCAGGTGGTCTTGGCAGACCCTGAGCTATCCTTGGCTGGTGGAAAAACCTTGTGATGGAGATTTCACATTGTTTGAAGGCAATCCCTTCCCAGTATGGGGATCACAAAGCGCATCACTAGCCCTACCTGTGGGAGGTAGTTCCTTCATGTCCAACCTCATTCACCTTTGCTGCAATTCCAAACTGTGACTACACTCCCCAGGAGACACGAGGAGCAGTTTATCCACGCTGGTCTTCACCTCTCAGACGGATGACATCCTGGCTGGTGCAGTTGTTATGTGCAACGTGGCATTTTGACTGATGTTCAGCTTATGATGCTTCCTGACCCCAGGCTCTTCCCCGCCTGGTACTGCACAGCAATTTGTTCCCACCTGCATTCAGATGTTTACACCTACTTAATGCAGCTGGGTTGGGGGGTTTTTTTTGACTTTTCTCCAGGTTTCCACGTTATTTGACTTCTAATCCAGTTTCCTGGAGTGTTTTCATTTCTCCTAGTGTGATATCTACACATTGAATACATTTATCACATCACCCCTATCGCCGATGACATATTCAATAGTGTCACGGCCAGGACAAGTCTCCTTGCTCAGCACATCCTCCCAGTCTGCTGGTGAATCACCAGTAATGACTCTCTCCATATGGTTTTCTGATGAGTTGTGTGCCCACATTAGAGTAGTTTCGCCTGAGCGTGTTTCTCTGCTGTGCTGCTGAGGGAACTGTCTGCGGCAGCACCTAATGAATATCAAGATATACGGCGCTGGCTGCTTCTCCAGCTATTCACAGGCCAGTTCCTCTGTCGCAGAAGGAAATGAAATTGTTCTTGACAAATCGGTGTCGGCAGTCACTTATCATCTTGTTATCTTCTAAGTGCTTACAAATAGGTTGTTTCATTATTTGTTCCATCAGTTTTCCAGGAGTTGGAGTTAAGTGACCAGTTGGTAATTCCCTGACTTTTCCTTTTGCACATTATTAAAGCTAAACCTTAGGTTTGCTTTTTTTTTTCTGCTCTTCTGAAACCTCTCCTATCTGCTCTGAGCTAACAGAGGAACAATAGCTCTGCAGCTCCTTCAGCTGAGCCCTTCCCTCAGTATCTTTGGGGTGGCTTATCACACCAGGCTGGCGGATGGACCAACGCCCTGGTGTGGTTATTGCCCTCCTGCTGGGATGCTTCTTCCCTTCGCCCTCTGTGGCTCTTGCGTTTTGGGATGGTTTAACTTACCTGGCAGTCAAACAAGACACAGCCACTCACAGCCCCCCACCCCACCCAGGGAATCAGGGAGAGAATTGGAAGGGTAAAGGTCAGGAGACTTGTAGGTTCAGACAAGAACAATTTAATAATTGGAGTAAAATAAAACAATAGTAATTATAATAATAATAACAACAACAACTATATCTATGAGTGATGCAGAGTACAGTTGCTCACCACCTGCTGATAATGATCTCAGAGGAGTGAAAAGGAACCTTGAAACTGAAATCACAATCATGGAAAAGCGAGAGCCCGAGTGATTCCTGAGAGAATCCCCCCTCCCCTCCCCTTTCCAGTCAATCCCAGTTAATATACTGACATGACAGGATATGATCTGGAATATCTCACTGGCACATCCCACTGTCAATTCTGGGTTTACCAACTACTACACTTTTCTTCTCCACTTCCCCTTCCAGTCCTCTGCTCTTGCAAACTGCCCAAGCTCAGTGTCCTTGTAGTTATCAACATTTCTTCTCATAACAATCCTCACTGGAACCAAAACACAGCGCTTTCTGGCTGCTAAGAAGAGAATTAATCCTGTCCTGGCAAAAACCAGGACACCTTTGTTAGCTCATTTAATTCTTAACCTTTTCCATTTTCCAGCCAGTGCTTTTAAAAGGTTGGGTTTATCCACAAAGTGCTTTTGTGTAGTATTTTGTGTCATCTGCAACACTACAGGAAATTTGGGCCAAATTGTGACTTTGATGACCGTTAAGACAACAGCAGTGGAGCTACGTGGCCGTAGAGGTGGGTGTAATTCAGCTTTTTGAGTGATTTTCAGGAACATCTGGTAACTCTTGATGTCCAATTCAACACGTCTTGTTGTGACTTGGGTTTTTGGAAAGCGGTGACCCCCCCTACCTGGGAGATGCTCTATTTATTTCTTTATTAGCTCTGTTTAGCAATTTCTCAGTTCTTTGGTTTTTTTTTTCTCTTCCTTCAACAGGAATCATTAACCAATGGCAACAGGAATCCAAGGATAAAGTGATTTCCTTATTGTTAACCCACCTGCCTTTACTGAAGCCCGGAAACATCGAGGCAAAAGTCGAATACATGAAACTCTTGCCTAAAATCCTGGCCCACTCGATCGAACACAACCAACACATCGAGGAGAGCAGGCAGCTGCTGTCCTATGCCTTGATACATCCTGCCACCTCCTTAGAGGACAGGAGTGCCCTGGCCATGTGGCTCAACCACCTGGAGGACCGCACGTCGGGTGGCTTTGGGAGCCAGAGCAGAGGTCGGTCGGATTCGGTGGACTACGGGCAGACACACTACTATCACCAAAGACAAAACTCCGATGACAAACTCAATGGATGGCAAAACTCTCGAGACTCGAGCGTCAACGTCAGCGCTTCCAGCTGGCAGGACAAAAACCTGGCGTGTGAGAACGGCCATCTGCCCCTCTATTCCTCCTCCTCCGTCCCCACAACCATCAACACCATCGGCACTAGCACAAGCACCAGTAAGTACCCATGGGAAGTGCTGGGAATGGCCACCCATGGTCATTCTTCACAGCATGGTCCCCCCTATCCCGCTAGAAAATATTGCTTTGCTGTGGTTAGCAGAGGGGCTGGGTCCATCTGCCCCATAGAAAACTCCTTTTTTTTTTTCTTTTCCCATCTATGTTTTTATTTCTTGCCTGCCTTTTTTTTTTTCTCCAATCCTTTGGGATTTTAAAGACCCAACAGCTGAAGAGGAGGGAAAAACAGCCAAACTGTAAGAGTAAAAATGTGCATTATTGAAGGGAGCCCCTTTTATTTCATGTAGCTCCATGTAGATTTGCAATTCACATTTCAAGAGTTCCTAAAGCAAGCAGGGATGTGACTCTTGGTGTCCAAAAATGAGCTGGGGGACTTGAGGCAAGTCCAGAAGTGACCTGGGGACTTACTGGGAGGAAATGGGATTGGGACCCTGAAGCACAGGCATCATATTTGGAAGTAGGTCTGGGATCCATGATCTTCAGCATGTATCTGAAAACGTTCCCTTTAACCTGCAGCCCACAGAGGTGTGGAGCTGACTCAGGGGTTTTGGTGCACAGTCTGCAGTGTTCTCCAGGAGAGTTGGGTAGCTCTTCCCTCGTGGAGGCCCTGCCAGGCTTTGATGGCAGCAATGGATGGTGAAGAGCCCAGCCCAAGGCTTGGACACTCAGAGATGCTGCAGAGCACCATGGCTGGAGATTTATAACTGGTTTTTCTTGGAGATGTAGTACAGCTGTAACTGTATTTTAAAGCAGCTGTTGATGCTTGCAAGCTATCCTTGAGGGAGCAAAGGATCTTCTTGGTGAGGTTCAGGAGCTCCTCTGCCCACCTGCTCCCTCTGTGGAGGGCTCTCACACCTGCCTTGCTGTCACCTTGGGTGACTGCCACCATCTCACCTGCAAGGCTGGACATCCTCCTTTGCTGTGGAGCATTCAGGAGGTTTCTCTCCGAGATGCTCAGCATCTCCTTAGATGTAAGGGATGCAGAGAGCGCTTTGGGGAAGAGAAACTTCTTGCGGCGAGGGCGCTGGCTTCTCTATCAGCGTGTGGAAACCCACAATTAAATAGCTGAAAGCTTTAAAATGATCACTTCAGGCTTCTGGGTTTTTCCCTCTCCTGTAATCAGTGTGGTTTTTAGGTGGTGTTTCCAATCAACAATGATAAGAAATGCAGCTCTGGGTTTATTGCTGTAGCACCCTGGTCCCTGCCTCTCCAGCATCCAGCATTGCAGGCAGTGTGGGGATTTAGCAGAAGGGTTTCAGCTTCTCCACTGCCTCTGAACATCATGCCCATCCCATCCCCTGTCTTTGAAACCCTGGCTCCTGCTGCCATGGGATCTTCTCTGAGTGCTGGGTCCCTGTACTGTGGAGCAAAGGTGTTTCAGGATGACCAAGGGGCGTGGGAAAGGCTTAACAAGGAGGCAGGGTGAGAAGAGTTGTGAATGTATTTGCAATTGGTCTGTTAAACTTCTCCAGGGATTATTTTTTGAGGGCTTCTTCCTTGTGGTTTTTGCATGCCTGGTGGTTCAGATGCCAGAGGCAGTGGGAAGAGGTGGCTTTAGAAGGGATCTGGTTCCTCACGTCGAGAACTGGAAGCAAGGAGGTCTGATGGGTGCAGCAGGTTAATCATTGACAGCGGCTGGAGCTCTGCAAGATGCGTTAGGTCTTGAAGGACACTTTTCAGAAACCTCTTTGTGTTTCTTTGAGCCTTTTTGCACACAGGGTTATCTCACAGCAGAAGTGGCCACCCCACTCTTGCCCAACGGGGTCCCAGGCAACAGCCAAATTACTCAGCAGTGCCCAAGCTGCCTCACTTCTGAGGTTTTTCCTAAATTCTCCAGAATCAGGTGTGCCCAGCGCTGGAACAGGAGCATTTGTGGGTCTGTCAGCAGGAGCTGTACAGCCCCGTGATTTACCCTGGTCTTTGGCTGCAAGGCTGTGTCCCTCCTCCGTCTCTGCCACTCATTTTGCTGTAAGTCCCAGCACGGCAGCCCTTGGCAAGGTCTGGTCCATCCCAACATCCCACAGTAGCTGCTTTTTGTGGCTCTGGGGCAGCTCATTCACACCGTCTTGCTCTGAGCTGCAAGATTTATAGGGTCCACATTCAGGGAACCTTTTCCCCAAGCATCACACTGTGGTCAACACGTATTTCTAAGGCTGAGTACCTTTGCAGAGGCATCCAAACCCATCTCCAGCCCAGTCAGCTCCTAAACGTTAAGCTGTTGTAACTCCTGCTAACATATTTTGGTGGCAGGATGTTCAGAATACCTGTGGGCTGAGTTGGAGATGACCTGACCATGCTTCACGTCTTAGTTCATAAGCTTCCTTAATGCAATATTTGCTCGGACACAAGCACGGTCAGTCCACAGACAGATGCTAAAGAATAAACAGGGGTGTCAGCCCTTGTCCCAGCCCCTTGAATCAATCATTACACCCATTAATGTTTGATTCCAAAGCAAAGCCCTCAAACTGTTGCTTGTTTGGGTTTTGGTGTTATTATTTTTACATTTTCCTTCTTACTTGGAGGTGTTTCTCTGGGTAGGGGCTTAATCCAGCAACACCCTGCAAGGCGCAGCCTTCCCCGACCCATCCCCGCAAAGGCACTGCCTGTTCCTGACACCAAAATGGGGCAAAGTCTTTCCCAGAGGAGTAACGTGGTGATCTTGCCCCAGGTGCTTCTGTCTGGTTGTGTGGCATAATTAGGTGTAACGCTATTACAGGTCTAAATATGGGTAGGTGAAGCTCATGTGACAGTTTGCTATGCGCTGGGCTTGTCTTTGACTCGACCTAGACCCAAGCTTTGAGGTTGGTTCAGGCTTGGTTCATCTCCAGCTCTCTCTTAATGGTGCTGGCTGGTGTTAGCCAAAGTTTGAGGAGAGTTTGCAGGGCAAGTCTGGAGTGCTCTGAAGACATCGCTCTGGATTTACAAAAGTGATGGTGATCCAGGAGTAGGACCAGTGTTGTAAGTGACGGGTTTGGGTCTGGAGCAATCTGAGGGGATGGAATTACCTGAAGCAGTGGAAGTTCATTCCCATCCACTGTTGAGGGAGGTGATTCTCCCTCTGTGCTCCACTCTCATGAGACCCCACCTGCAGTACTGTGTCCAGCTCTGGGGCCACCAACAGCAGAAGGACATGGACTGACTGGAGCCAGTGCAGAGGAGGCCACCAGGATGATGCGAGGGCTGGAGCAGCTCTGCTGTGAGGACAGGCTGAGAGAGTTGGGGCTGTTCAGCCTGGAGAAGAGAAGGCTCCGGGGAGATCTTATAGTGGCCTCCCAGTACCTGAAGGGGCTCCAGGAAGGGTGGGGAGGGACTTTGGCCAAGGGCAGGGAGTGACAGAACAAGGGGTGATGGCTTTAATGATCTTTAAGGTCCCTTCCAACCTATACCATCTGGTGATTCTCTGATCACTGGAATGGCCTCTTTCTGCTTTCTCAGCCTGTCCCACAGAGCCTGAGCTGCAACTTTAACCAAAGCTTAAGTGTGCCACGAGTAAAGGTAGCCCTGGTATGAGCTTGGGAGCACAGGTGGGCAGGAGGCCAGATCTGCTCCAGGTGTGGTGGGACAAAGTGAAGCCCAGAGCCCCAGAGCTCTGTGACCAAGTCAGTCAGCAGTAGCAAAATGCCCGAGTTGCCCAACATCTTTGCAGTGGAGATGGGACCTGGAAACTTTGAAAGGACAGAAGACAGCAGCTGGCTTTCCAAGCTGCAGACCAACAGCTTCTTGCTTGAGGGCTCCAGCGCCTTCCTTTTCCCTGTGTAATTGGTTCCACCTGAGCATGATCTGATGAGGCTGGTTCAGTTGTCACATGGAAGTACAGCATAAATTAACCCTGTGTTTCCCACCTGCTCAGAAGGGAATATGTGCAGCAGAGAAGGAGGGTCTCCTGTTAAATATGTTTGTCCAGTGCTGAGAAGGTGGGGTAAACTGGTCTGAACTGGACTGTGAGGAGTAAGAAAATACTTCTGAGCAAGGAAAGAGAAAAGCACAAGGTTTGGAGGGAGTAATAGCAAGTCTATTGAACCACAAGTAAAGAGGTAAGGATTTGGTTCCTGGCTCTGACATACATCTTCTGGACTGATGTCTTGGTCCTCTGCAGGTGTATAAGCTGGGGATAACAGTCTTACTTATTTTATCAATGTGTGGTGAGGTTTTCCTGTGCTCTCACCTCTGGTGTTGTGCCAGACCACTTGAACTCCCCATGGAGAGCAGGTTCCTTGGGGTAAGTCTCTGTACAGGGGCAGAAGGTCTTGGTTTTACTGCAGGAGCAACAGTAGCTTGCCCCAAACATTTGAATTAAGAACCAGATGTTGCTGGCTCTTTCTGGCAGAGTGAGGACCTCCTTATGGCAGTACCTGCCCAGAAGAAGAGGTGACTCAGTGCCAATGCAGGCAGCACTTCAGGCAGGGTGAGTGTCTGCAGTTGTCACCCTGCCTGGGGGACAAGAGCTCTGCCCAGCCTCTGTATGGGCTGTAGTGCTGCCCTAAAGCGATGACATGTTGGGTTCCCTGGTGGGGAGTAACCCCAGTGAAGGTAGGCAGCACTTGGTCTTGCTTGTGTGTCCAGGAGTCCATCTCCTGTCTGTCCTTCCAAAAAGAGGAGGAGGTCCCTGGCCTGGGAATGGTGGTATCTGAGTGTGTGGCTGGTGGTGCCCCACAGTCTTGCCCCTGAGTCATCACCCAATTGTCTCCCTGGTGTGTGTGCCCTGGGGTTGCTTGGAGTGACACCAATGCCCTGGTGGGTGACACCAAGGGATGAGGTGATGGTGTGCATCACAGATCAGTGATGGATAGATACGGTCAGAGACCTCACAGGGCAGAAAGTCCAGGCATTGGGACTGTGTTCAGACAGGAGAAATGTGGCAAACTCTTTTGTATTTCAAGTGTCATCACAGAATGGTTTGGGTTGGAAGGGACCTTAAAGATCATCCAGTTCCAACCACCCTGCCATCAGCAGGGACACCTTCCCCTAGACCAGGTTGAAGGTGTGCTGTCTGTCTGAATTCCTCTGTGAGTGAACAGAGAGGTCCTTAGACCAGCAAAGCTGTTTGCCAGTCTGCAGCCACCCTTCTGCTTCTGAAGCAATGGGAGAGATGCCAGATGCTTAGACCTCCTACACCCTTCCACAGGAGTCTCTGCCAGAAAACTGGTGATGTTTGTCTACAAGGAGAGAGAGAAGAAGAGTGAGCAGTGCAAGGCAGGAGAAATACTAACATATATAACCTCCTTCTCCTGAAAAAGAAAATTCTCTTATCCTGTCCTACAGCTGAGGAGAAGGAGTGTACTTCCTTCCATGCATGCTAGTCCAGATTCATGGCTCACCTCCTGCATCTGCCACCTCTTGAGAAATGCTGACATTTCAGTCATCCTCAGGTGGCACCAGCAAGATGTACTGGTGACCAAACTCCTGTACCACAAGAAACGTGGAGATACTGATGGCAGCAGAGACCCGGCAGAAGGAAGGACCATCCCATGGTCCTTGGGATGGGGACCATGGTGGGATCTTCACATAAGAGTGAAGGACCATCCCACGGTCCTTGGGATGAGGACCATGGTGAGATCTTCACATAAGAGTGAAGATCCAACCATGGGCTGCTGGCTCTGGGGTAAGTCCAGTGCCAGCTTGTGGAGCCTCTGCTTTCCCAGGAAGGGGTTTTTTTGTGTTGCTCTTTCTCAGGAGAGACTCAATCTCAACTACTGCCCTAAAGGCAGATCTGCAGCTACTGAACTGTGTGTTGACACGTGTGTGCGTGTTGTGGCTTGGTGGATTTTGACTACATTTGCCCCAGTTATGGACTCCCTAATGAGAGAGCTGGCAAACAAGGTGGTGGAGCTCTTCCTCAGGTCCTCAGGGAAATTGGGGTGCAAGAAATGACACCAAGGAAGCGCTTGTCATGAACACAGTGTGGGTTTCCTGACTCTTCCTCCCCTACACTGTCGTGCAGCAGCTCACTGCCTACCACTGAAGATGACCCAGTATCCAAACTGAGCTTGATAGTGGGGTAATTGCATGTTTTCACCTGCAGGACCACCCTGATTTGTGTTGGGTTGATGGGCACCTTGCTAGTGCAATGTTCTCCTCTCTGTAGATTTGCAACGACACCTGAAGGGGATTGTGTGTCCTCAGTGTTTGTTTGACTTAGAATCATAGAATCCCAGAATGGTTTGGGTTGGAAGGGGCCTTAAAGCTCCTCCAGTTCCAACCCCCCTGCCAGCAGCAGGGACACCTTCCACTAGACCAGGTTGCTCAAAGCCTCATCCAGCCTGGCCTTGAACACTTCCAGGGAGGAGCAGCCACAGCTTCTCTGGGCAACCTGGGCCAGTGTCTCACCACTCTCACAGCCAAGAATTCCTTCCTAATATCTCATCTCCATCTCCCCTCTTCCAGTTTGATGCCATAGAGACTTTTGCAGGGCGACACATCTCCTCCCGTGCAGAGTTAGCGACACTTGCCATTTTGCTCACTCAAAGAGTGCAAAAGCCTTAGTAAGGTTACAAGGGTGAAGCGAACAAATGTACTGTTCTCACCAGGGTGGGATTAGCTTTGTACTTGGGAATTGTCTTCAGAAAGTTGTTCCTCAGTTGGCCGTGCTGTGTACTGAGTCTTGGCACCCTGGCACTCGTCCTACCAGCTGGGGACACCTCTAATGTCTGCTTTTTTTCTTTTTTATTGATGGACTTAGACAAGCTCATTGGTCCTGAACTTTTCAACAGTGGTAGATGGGGTATTTGTTGTCTTGCTCATGCCCTCTAGTGTTGCATGTAACCACTGGAGCACATTTCTAGGAGTCACCCACTTTGCCAGGGGTCCCATCACTACAGTATCTCACTTGTAGCTTAAAAACAGAATCGTGGTACAAAAGGATGAGATGTGAGCAGTGTTGTTTTCTCAACTTCGTGCAGAATATGCACCAGTACAACAGCAAATGGGACTGAGAGTGAGGACAACGTAGACTCATTGAATTATTTAGGTTGGAAAAGGCGTTTAAGATCATTGAGTCCAACTGTAAACCTAACACTGCCAAGTCCACCACTAAACTGTGTCTCTGAGCACCACATCTCCACATCTTTTAAGTACCTCCAGGGATGGTGACTCCACCACTTCCCTGGGCAGCCTGTTCCAATACTTGACAACCCTATCAGTGAAGAAATTTTTCCCTAATATCCAACCTAAACCTCCCCTGGTGCAACCTGAGGACTTGATTCTATGATCTCTGCTTTGCACTTGCTCACAAGGGCTCAAGGTGAAGATGCTTGAAGACGCTTTGGGTGGGAAATTGATCTGGCCCTACGTTCTGGTTGGTCACCTTTCAGCATCCGTGTTGTGTTCATTGTTTCCTAACCCATTGTATTGAAGTGTCTTGATGAACTCTTGTACTTGAGCACACAAAACACACAACCCTTGTACACTGAGTACACTTGTACTCTACCCTTGAGACTTCAGTTTAGCTGCCCCAGCACTTTCCATTCTTCATTTGAGCCTGTTTTGGATGTTCCCTTCACCTCTTTGCTCCTGGAGGGTCTCTCTTCTCTCTGTATCTTTGGTCAAAAAGGAGGGTGACTAACAAAGGGCAACATGGTGCTGAGGTCCCACCTGCTGTGCATCTCCATTGGAGTCTTAGGCTGTCATCAAAACTAATCAGCCTACTTGTTGTCTTCCCAAAGACCATGCTCTGCACTGGAAGTCAAAAAAAAGGGAGGGGATTTACGTGGTGACACAGAGCAACCCATTGACCCTTGCTGAGCACTTGGCTTTGGACATTGTCCCCAGGCCAGCACCTGGGAAGGTGACTTTCTTGTTCCCATTCATCTGGGACTTGCTGTTGACAGTTAATATCACTCATAGAGGCTTCACAGCCATGAAGCCTTCAGGGCAGAAGTTGTTTCTCACCTGCAGTGGATGGCTCTGGGGAGATGTGGTTGACTTTAGGGGGATGCAGTTGGCTCTAGGGGGATGCAGATGGATTGGGGGTGATGCAGATGGCTCTGGAGAATGCAGATGGCTTTAGGGGGGATGTGGTTGACTTTAGGGGGACACAGTTGGCTCTGGGAGAATGCAGATGGCTTTAGGGGGGATGTGGTTGGCTTTAGGGGGATGCAGTTATCAAAGCAGAGTTGATGTTACCCCAGGCATCGGACAGCACAGAGGTGGAGATGGAGTCTTCTCCTCTCACGTGGGAGCAAGCGATGACGAGGGGCATATGTGCAGCCTACAGCAGGCAACGCTTTGGGCTGCACGCCGATCCTACCGTAGGCGGGGTGCCGAGGTGCCGAGCGAGGGATGGGTACCTGCTTGCCAAGCAGAGGGAGTGGGCAGGGAAGTGAACATGTTTCCCACGGACGTGCTGCAGCGAGTGGGTTTTTATGTGGATGGTGGGTGGGATCATGTGGTCCTGCTTCTGCTCACCCCTTCGTCAACCATGATGCTCAGAGGCAGAGATGTCACCAACGGATGGAGTTGTTCTGCTCTGTGTTCTGCAGTCCCGGAGAGGAGAGGACTTTGAGGCTGGGCTCTGCAGTCACTTGCACCAGCTAGTACCGTAGGTGACATGAGAGGAGAGGAGAGGACTTGACTTTGAGGCTGGGAGGTTTGATCCTTGCATGTACCCACACATCTCCTTTACAGGGCACCAGTCCCAAATTCACATACCCTCCTGCCAGAGCAGTGGCTCCACAACTTCCTGGCTGGAATGAGGCCACCTAATTTGAGAACCTCTATTCCAGCAGCACCCAGAGACACTCCCACCCTCTTGGCTTGTGACATCTGGGTGCGATCACCAACTGTAAGCACTCGGGGCAGGGACTGCACGCCCTGGTTTGCACGGCCTTGTTGGTCTGTTGGCACTGAGGGGTAGGACACTCTCCTTGACCTGCAAGTCAAGGTTCATAGAATCACAGAATCACGGGATGGCAGGGGTTGGAAGGAACCTCAGGAGATTATCCCGTCCCACCCCCCTGCCAAAGCAGGTTCCCTACA
>NW_010340530.1:15572-19554 GCF_000700745.2 Antrostomus carolinensis
TGGAAGCTTGTGGCTTGGACCTCCACTTTCCTTGCAGCAGCCTGGGTGTCTCGGGGAGGGGTGTTGAAAAGCAGCAGTGATGGTTTTGTGCATTATCCTCTAGTCCTTGGGATTCCTGTCACCAATGAATCATGCTTCTGACCTGGAAGTGGTGCAGAAGCTGCCAGCACAGCTGATTGATGTTCTCCAGGCTGTGGAGTAAAGTCAGACATCCCCAGTAATTCTCTCAGACCCCTCAGCAGTCTGCTGTGTCAGTTGACTGGGAAGTTTTATTGATGGATGGACCTTCCTAGACCCGAGTGTATTTTACCAGCCGCTCTGGTGCCTGGTGGGTACTGGCACAGCCAAGGGTAAGCTGTGGTTACTCATTGCATAGCAGCTTGTTGCTCTCCTGAGGGAACTTCTGCTTTTCCCATCACCTTCTGAGCGCCTGTGTGTCCCCGTCTGCAGTTTGTGTCACCTCCAGAGCCACCATCAGCGTGGGGCCGCAGGCTCTGTCTGGGAGCCAGGTACTCAGGGATGCTCCTCAGCACCTCCTCTACTACCTTACATCCATGAAGTGCCTGATGAGTAGTGCCTGCAGCTGGAGATTGCTCTCCCCAGCTCACCCCTGGGCTCCCAGTTGCCAGCAGGCACTTTTGGGGTGTCCTGCAGGCAGCTGCCGAAAGGTCCATGCTGGCAGAGACATGCAAACCCCCCCTAAAACCCTTTTTACTCCTCCACAGCAGCCTCCTGACGTCATGTTTCCCTCGCAACATCATGAAAATCAGATTTGTGATGTTCTCCTGAGCATCTTTGTGAGGTGAGAAACCCTTTGGAGAGCATCAGGAGGGGAGTGCTGGGGTTTGGATTCATCCGAAGTGACTCCAGTCTCCTTCCCAACAGTGCTGGGATTTGCTCTGTTCTCCCAACTCAGTAACGTGCTGCTATTTAATTAAACTTTTGACTTCTAGTTTAAAGGAACAGCGTACAAAATAGTTATTTACTTCATTTGGAAATTCTTTTAGTTGTTACCATAATTATAGCTTCCTCCTCTTTTTTTTCTTTTTCTTTTTCTTTTTTTAATATATTTTTCTTAGAAGGGGGAAGGGAGGGAGAGAGGGGGAATATTTGCAGCTCTCCTTGTGGTTATCACATCCTTCAAATTACTAAAAGAGGCTGGGATAATAGGTCTGGTGATTATATATAGGCACCATCTGCTCTGTGGCTGCTTCCTATCAAAGTGCAGTTAGGAGAGTGCAAGAGGGATATCTTTTTTTTTTTTTTTCTCCAGCTATATTAAGATTCTGTTTCCATCTCAAGCTCCAAAGCAAAGCTCTCTGCATGCAAATGGATCAAATGTGCTGGAATCAATGGCTCTGTTTTGGCAGCTTTGAATCTGAATTTTTCATTTATTTATTTATTTATTTATTTATTTTTAAAGATCTCTGGTGGATTTTCCTCTCAAGTTTGCCACTCCCGTTCGTTACCCAATTTTCTGCGAGGCTGGTTGCTCTGAATTCCATGTTTTCTTGTAACCACCATCCCCCCCACCCCTCCCCAGTTTGCTGAGCAGTCTGGTCTCGTGTTAGCTGGCGCAGAGATCTGTGTCATAACTCGCATGCAAGGCAATATCTGAGCAATCGGGAATATTTGGGAGGATGATGAAGGCGGATTTTTAGGATGCATGTGCTGTGGGTATGTAGAGGAGGTGGAAAGCTGAGCTGAATTAATTTGGAGCCATAACGGGAAAGAATTAAGACAAGGTTTCTGATAGCAGCTGTGGCTGTCCTATTGCTGTTGGGGGGCATCACACAGCCTGGTATTTGGGGCAATATGGGGAGTCAAGATGTGTCCCTTCTGAGCAGTGTCTTTTTCGGAGAACTCTCAGGTTTTGAGGTTCTCTTCCCCCTCTACTCTGCCCTGGTGAGGCTACATCTGGAGTATTGTGTCCAGTTCTGGGCTCTTCAGTTCAAGAGGGACAGGGAACTGCTGGAGAGAGTCCAGTGGAGGCCACAGAGATGATGAGAGGCCTGGAGCATCTCCTGTGTGAGGAGAGGCTGAGAGAGCTGGGACTGTTCAGCCTGGAGAAGAGCAGCCTGAGAGGGGATCTGATCAATGTCTATAAATACCTGAAATGTGGGGGCCAAATGGATGGGGCTGGGCTCTTTTTGGTGGTGCCCAGTGACAGGACAAGGGGCAATGGGCACAAACTGGAACACCAGAAGTTCCAGACAAACTTAAGGAAAAACTTCTTTCCTGTGAGGGTGCCGGAGCCCTGGGACAGGCTGCCCAGAGAGGGTGTGGAGTCTCCATCTCTGGAGATGTTCAAACCCACCTGGAAACTTTTCTGTGCAACCCGTTGTAGGGAGCCTGCTTTAGCAGGAGGGTTGAACTAGACGATCTCCTGAGGTCCCTTCCGACTCTTAGGATACTGCATTTGCCCCTCAGTGACCTCCAGGACCCAACAGGCTTTTCTTCTCCCCTGGAGCTGGTAAGTTTTTATATTCTTGGGAGAAGAAGATAGAGAAGGAATAAGACATCACCATCCCAGGCAGGGGGTGCTTGGGGTGTGTGAGCTCCCAAGAGCTGGAGGCCAGAGGAAGCCGATAAGGCTGAAAGGCAGAGGAATTTGTCTTGCGAAATCTGGGTCATTTAGTCCTCCTCTCTACAAGAGAGGAGGACTAAATGGCTTGTTTGAATCATAGAATCATTAAGGTTGGAAAAGATCTCTAAGATCATCAAGTCCAACCATCAACCCAACACCACCATGCCCACTAAACCATGTCCCGAAGTGCCATGTCTACACATTTTTTTAACACCTCCAGGGATGGGGACTCCACCACTGCCCTGGGAAGCCTCTTCCAATGCTGTAGCAAAGTACTGTTCCTTTCTGGGTGAAATTTCCCTGATGGCGGTGGGGTGATGGTTGTGGGACATACCTCATGTGAGATACACGTTGTCCTCCTGTATTTTGTCACACCTAAAGGCACGCTGTCTCCCTGCACTCACTCCACACATTTTTAATGACTCTTGAGGGATTATTGGATCCTAATTTCTTGGGGTGATTTCAGAGGTGTCCCTTCCACTGGACTGACTTGAGACCCTTCTTTTCTTACTCCCAGTTTACCACAGGTTGTATATTGCTATGTAAAGGTTGTACATCTTCCAGCGTGGGCTTCAGAAAGAATTGTAACTGATAGAGGGGTTTCTGTATCTGAAGTGTAACGTGTGGTAGAAGCTGATGCTGTCAGCGGTCTCAGCAGGCAGATGCTCCTCAGACCAGGGATATTATTAGTGTCTGGTGGAGGCAGTGGGAGCGCTGGCTGCTGCCTGAGCAGAGCAGATGCTCTTGGACATCTCCTCTGGGTGGAAAAGGACCTTAAGGAAGGAGAGTTTCTGCATCTCAGCGTGGTTAATCTGGCTTGATCCAAGAGCAGGGGAGGAATTTTCCCCAGTAGCAAAAAATCAGTGAATTCTGGGCTAATTGTGGAGGCTTGGTTCAGCACAGCAGGGTTATTATTAACGGAGCAGGATTCCCCAGGGGCAAATACTGTTTTTTCTGTGGTTTATATATAAATGTATGAGAGAAACCACATTTATTGGCTTGGAGAACAGGGTGTTGCGTTTACCCAGAGAGCAGCATGGTGTAGGGCAGCACCTTCTTCCAACGTGCCTCTAATCTTCCATCCCCAACGCTGATTCCCACCTCCTGACACCACCATTTCGTGCATCCTTCTGTCTGCAAATTAAATCATGGTTGAGATTCACACCTGGTCTGTCTTGCCCCCACCTGGCTGGATGCTCTGGTGGGAAGCACCACGCAAAGACCTCAAAAGCACCTCTGGAGCTCCTGCTCCTTGGCGAGATGAGCTGGGCTTCCTTCCAGAAATGCATCCCATCAGATTGCTGAAGCCACCAAGAGCTGCACTGACACATCTTTAAATGCAGCCCCGCTCCTGCTGCCACATGAATGAATAAATAACAATAACAGCAATTCCTG
>NW_010340530.1:19573-30132 GCF_000700745.2 Antrostomus carolinensis
GTGCTTGTGCCACGCAGGGGGTTGCAAAACCCTTTGCACTCAGCAGAGATGTCCCCTTCCCGAGCTGATCCTGGATGTGGCCTTGCATGCGCTGCTTGGAGGGAGCAGCAACAAAGGGGTTATTGTTTCTCTAGTTTCTTGAACAGGAAACTGTGTTTAAAAATGTCATTTTTTTAAAAAAAAAGTTTGCTTGACAGGCTTTTCTGCAGTCTGTGCTTCTTCCTCATTTCTCTGCTCCAGGCAACACTCTGCTTATATCTTTTTTTTTCCCCCTAATGCACACAGCTACCCAGTTGCTGTTGCATTTAGGACCCTTGGTTTCACTCCCCGTGGCTTCTCTCAGCCCTTGATTCAGAGTAGAGGACATGGTTTATCCAGCACCATACAAACACAGTTAAAGTCACAGCCACAAAACCCAGGGAGAAAAACAAAACAAAAAAAAAGCACAAAGAAAAGACTCCAAGGGTTAGGGGATGTTGTGACAAAAAATGTTCCATCAGGTTCTGCTTTGGCCACGCTGGAGCTGCCTGCAGCGGCGTGGAGAGCGGGTGAATGAGGTGCCCAGGAAGGAGGCTGGGTGCCAGCCGGGCAGCGTGACCCACCGGTGGCTCTTTCCAAGGGTCCTCAGCACAGAAATGCTGGAAGAGCCACAAGCATTGGTCTGCCAACGCGGGGGAGTCTTCCTGGAGGAGAGGATGCTGCGTGACTGGGGTAGCAAGGAGAAAGGCGGAGGAGAGGAGCGAGATGAACTTGGCGATGGCTTTGTGAGGGGGATGGCAGGAGCTGCTCCGTGTTCCCTCTCTGTGGGGGTGCCTCGGGGATCACACAGAATCACAGAATGTCAGGGATCATCCAGTCCAACCACCCTGCCAGAGCAGGAACCTAAATGAGATCACACAGGAAGGCGTCCAGGCGGGTCTTGAATGTCTCCAGAGAAGGAGACTCCACACCCTCCCTGGGCAGCCTGTCCCAGGGCTCTGTCACCCTCACTGGAAAGAAGTTTCTTCTCAAGTTTAAGCAGAACCTCCTGTGTTCCAGCTCACACCCATTGCCCCTTGTCCTACCATTGGGCATCACTGAGAAGAGCCTGGCTCCATCCTCCTGACATTCACCCTTTACATATTTATAAACATTAATGAGGTCACCCCTCAGTCTCCTCTTCTCCAAGCTAAAGAGCCCCAGCTCCCTCAGCCTTTCCTCATCAGGGAGATGCTCCACTCCCTTCATCATCTTGGTGGCTCTGTGCTGGACTCTCTCCAGCAGTTCCCTGTTCCCTGCACAAGAGTCCATGTGGCCTCGGTGGATTAAAAATATCCCCCACTTCCTCGAGCAAACTGGGGTCAAGCTGCTGCTCCAGGTACCTACAGGCCAGAAAAGGAATTGTACATGATCAGCCACAGCCCGAGGATGCACCATAACCATCTTTGCAGCCAAGAAATGCTGGTTTTAGACTAAAAACAACAACAAATCTCCCAGAGATTTCAGCATGCACCTTGCAGCACTTTTTCCTTTCTCCAGCCTTGGAGAGGACATTATTCTGCATTGCAATCTGCTGTATGATAGACTGTGTGCTGCTATAAAGGGTTGTGAGGTTGTTGTAAAGGTCCTGTGGGTGTCAGGGACCCAGTGGGGACCATGCAGTGGTGGAGGACATGCTGAGACAGCTCCTCTGTACCCAGCAATGGGTCTGGCTCTTGGTGGAAACACATCAGCCCCACGTGTGTCTTGTCAAGGACTTTTGCAGCACTTTAGGGCAGGTTTAGTGAAGGGTGTTATGGGGCAGTGGGAAAGCAAGCGCCTGGTCAGCTGTCACACAGGAAGATCTGCCTGCAGAGCCCAATTCCTCATGTCTAATTACAGGAATGGGTGGCTTTTTCCTTCTCAGGCTGAAAAATTGGCCTGAAACCCTGAGAAACTACAACACAAATGTCTGACGCTGTTCCACGTGGGCTTCAGCGAACAAAAACCCTCTTGAAATTAGCTCTTGCCTACCAAAATAGGCAACACCACTTCAAAAAGGAAGAGAGGCAAAAAAAAAAGAGAAACTCAAGGCTTCAAGGGGAAAGCTCTTGCACTTTGCTGTGCCTGCCAGCCCAGCCAGTGCTTGGTCCATGATGAAGGCACTTTTGCCCGAGGAGGTTGTGGCCCCACAGGGATGCTTCGTGCTGGGGCAGCGGGGTCTGCAGCCGCCTCTTGGGACAGGGAGCCCTGTACACAAGGACAGTTCCCTCATCACCATCACTCCTTCTCCAAACTCTTATTCCTCTTGGGACAGGGAGCCCTGTACACAAGGACAGTTCCCTCATCACCATCACTCCTTCTCCAAACTCTTATTATTTTTTCACCTGGAAATACTAAGTCAGGCTTTGTTTGAATCATGGAATGGTTTGGGTTGGAAGGGACCTTTCCAGGCCATCTAGTCCAACCATCCTGCAGTGAGCAGGGACATCTTCAACCAGATCAGGTTGTTCAGAGCCACGTCCAACCTGACCTTGAATGTTTCCAGGGATGGGGCTTCTACCACCTCTCTGGGCAACCTGGGCCAGGGTTTCACCACCCCCATCATAAAAAATGTCTTCCTTTATCTAGTCTGAATCCACCCTCTTTTAGTTTAAAACCATCACCCCTTGTCCTACTGCTACAGGACCTGCTGAAAAGTCTGTCCTCATCTTTCTTCTAGGCTCACTTTAAATATTGAAGCCTGAGAGTGCTTCAGCAACACCTCACACATCTCAGCACCATTGGCTCCAGATTATTAATCCTGTTTTTCCTTAGGATGCAGAACAGCCCAGGCTCATCTCAAAGGCGTTATATTTAGCAGTGACTGCCGGCTTGCGGCTGACTCCAATCTGGAGACCATGGGGAGCTTTTTTTGCAAGGAAATAGGGTCTGGCATGGGCTGAGCACAACCCCTGCGGCCGTTCAGAGCTGTGGTGGTGGAGCAGAGAGGCGTGACCAGGCTGCCTGTTGTGAGGAAGACCACGATCTGCTCTGGCCCCCATCCCATCAGATCCCTGGGTGGAATGAATCGAACCAGGCAGTGCCTTTGCAGAGCAACTGGTGGGTCCCTGGGGAGCAGATGGCTCTTGCACCACCTAAATGAGCCCACAGTGAGCAGGAAAACACTTCTAAACCAGAAGTGGGACACGCTTACAAGTTGTAGAGGATCCGTGTGCCAGCGTGGCTCACGCCTTGGAGCGGTGGTTTCCTCTCTTTGTTCATCTGGCTCACGCTGCCGCGGCGTTCAGAAAGGCAGGCGTGCCTCTGGCCACCTCCTGGAAGCTTATCTTACCCCAGAAGAATATATTAGATTTCCTTTTTAAATTAAAGCTTAATATTTTTTTAATTAAAAAAAAATAAGAGGCTTGAGCATAAGGCTGGAAACTCACACTTGCTTCTCTTCTGCTGAAGTTAAAAGCACACGTGGACCATTTCTTTTAGCAAGAGACTGAAAAAGTGATTTATCTTGATGGGAAGTTCCAGGTCAGTTTACAGCAGCCCCAGATTCACCTTGGACCAGCCAAAAAACCACACGAGATTGTCAAAAGCAGGGAAAGACCTAACACTAAAGTGGCACTTTGGAAAATCATTATCTACATCCTCTATTTCAAGAAACTTGAGGGCACGAACACAAGCAGCAGCATTAATAAATATGCATATTTATTGTGTGTGCACACCTGCTTGGTGTGCACACACCTCTTCCTCTTTCAATTTGTAACCTTCAGAAAGGGGATTAATAAATATGCAGATTGTGACGATATTAACCAAGTGCTTAATAAATGCAAACAAGCTCTGGAGTTTTTCTCTCCCTTCCTTTTATAACTTCACTATTTGCTCATTTTCATTCCGCTTCTGGTCAGCAGAGGTGGCTTGGATGATGGCTTTTCCCCCATTAATAAATATGCATATTTATTAATCCCCTTTCTGAAGGTTACAAATTAAAAGAGGGAGAGGTGTGTGCACACCAGGCAGGTGCCAGAAAGGCTTAAGCAGAGACTAAAGTTAAGCCAGCTCTTAAATAATCTACATTTTAGATGTTAACAGTGGTACCAAGAGCAACTTGGGGTGGTTTCAAAGAGCTGATGACTTTCTGCTGGTAGCATCCTTTGCAGAGGAATTATCCCCACTGCATCTTGTGTGAATTGACTCGTAGTTCAGTAAAAATGCTTGTGGTTTAGTAAAACGTGGTCTGTTGGACTCCCAACGTTGTGTTATCTCAGGGAAAAAAAAGTGGAACTGATTTTTATAGGTTGCACTGGATGATTTCTAATTGTTCCTGGCCATGCTGCGGAGTTCATTATTTCTCTTCCAGCCGACACCGGCTTCTAATTAGGGGACGTAAATTGAAGATGGAAGAGCAGCAGCAGTTTGCAAGAGTATTGCTGCTCAGGAAGGAATCTGGGTTGGATTTAAGCCAAAAATATCCTCTTGTTTGCAAGATTTTGGTGGGGGGAGGAAGGCTTAGACGCTGCAGGATACCAGCTGCTGCAGAGACCCTGTAAGAGGGAGGCCTCACGGAACAGCCCTTCACTTCCTGAAAGGGGATATTGCCCCCTGTCCTCCTTGCCTGTTTGCCTGCATCTCTCTTTCATTCAAAGGGCACAACTATTTCCTAATCCTCAGTTTTTCCTACAAATTCCAGGTGATTTCCCCTCTGAGACATGCAACCACAGCTGGGGACAGCAGGCACAGAAGGGGCTCTGGGCAGTGCCACTGCGTTGCTCAGCCTTGGTGATACATTTCACCTGATTTATAGGGGTTTTTTTCCATATTTCCCCTCATTTTTTATTTATTTTTTAAATTCTAAATATTTATTTCTCCTGGGAGGGTGGCATGACATCTCCAGGGCCCCTTAACGGTGCTGCTTTTGGTGTACAAAGTCAAGAGCAGAAATAGCTTGGCCAAGACCTTCTTAAATCCATCTATTTCTCCATCAGGATGCATCCCAACTTCAGGAAACATAACACCACTCTGAAAAAAAAAAATCCCAGGTTCTCATTGACATCCTTTTTTTGCCAGTAGACTTCTAGAAGATATTTAATTAATGGGAAGGGAACAAATTCTTCACCATAAACCATCCCCTTCATTCCCTGCATGGTGTTAGTGTTATGTGCTGGTAGAAGAAAACACTTTCAGAAATGGAAACAATTCAGATGTTGCAGAAATCCGCAGGTTTTTGGCCTCATCCATCAGCTGCATGTGGCACCGGCTGCTTTTTACAGGTGCTTAATAAATGCAAACAAGCTCTGGTGTTTTTCTCTCCCTTCCTTTTATCACCTCACTATTTACTCATTTTCATTCCGCTTCTGGTCAGCAGAGATGGCTTTGATGATGGCTTTTCCCCCAGGCTTTAGCTGGGAATTAAACCTGGCTTAACTTTTACAGCACAGTACACCTGGCTGGGGATTTATCACTGAGAAGATTTATATTTGGAAATAATGTGGAAGATCCATGAATGGTTTTGATGAACTCCTACCAAGGCAAAACGGGCTGAGGGAGCTTTAGTGTTTTGGTGCTTTAGGAAGAAAAGCAACAGGAATGATGAATTTCCTCCAGGTTTTGTACAAAGTGAAGAAATTTGATTTTGAAAGAAAAATTGAAAACTTTCTGCTTCAGTTTTATATGGGCTGAAAGGTCATTTTAATTCCTCTGCTCTCAGATTCCCTTGGAGCAGAAAATCTGCTTTTCATTTCATCTACCCCACAATGAAGCTTACAGCCGCTAATTTTGAGAAATTAGTCTCTTTCTGCAGAATTTGCTCTTGTCTCTAGAAATGAGTCCTTGTTAACAGCCCAGGGCAGATGTTTTGTTAACCATCACGATGAGAACCTCACAGGGACACATTGGAAATAGCAGCCTGGGCTTGGGTTTGATGGAAACCAGAAAGGATCTTCCCTTAGCGCTGGATGCAGAATTTGTCCTGCTTTTTTATCCCCGTGGGCAATGAGACACGGCTCGGCTGAGCAACAGCTAAATCCAGAGGTATTTTTTTTAGTCTCAGTTATTGGGAAACAGCCCCTATGATGTCCAGCTAATTTCATTGAGAGTAACTGCAATAAAACATTAAATAAATGTTTTACATCCTAAATCTGTACATTAAAATATATTGACTGCATTTATGGTTTAACCAACAGTTTAATGATTTCCAGAAATATAAAATTAGAATTTTGTTTTAAGCCAACAGACCAATCTTTTCCTATATTTTTCATTGCAGGAAACAAAGATAGTTCATCCATATCCATCTTTTCCTCTAAATACCATGTATTATTCCTACTAACCAACAGACCTGAGCAAAAGATATCTAAATCTCTAAGGAGATAACTAAAAATGAATGAGACACTATGGAAGAAGAGTAGTGAAAAATTGAGACCATTCAGTAAAAATTGTCTTTAAAAAGCTATTCAAGTTGCAACACTTCTACTAAAAAGCATCAGAAAATCTAAGATTTAATACTTTAGCATACATAAGACTTATTTCTCTACTTCACTGAAAGGCAAGTAAATACCTACCCATTGTAAAGCTTTTCTTGAGAAATAACTCCAAAACACGGGAGCTGGTCCATCACTCTTTCCTTAGTGGTGTTAAAACTTGTTAAAATTTGGGGGTTTTGTTAATTAAAATTGTTAAAAACAAATTGAACTTGACAGTATCAAAATTTCAACCAAGAAATACAAACACATGGAAAAAGAAATCCAAAGCTTTCCAAATATAATTTTTTTGAGGAGGATTCAACCTCTCCTCTTTGTCCTGGGTGTATTTGCAGTGTTGCTTTGGCTGTTTGCTTTTGTGGAGGGTTAAAGGCAAGTGCTTGGTAGCGCACCTGATGGGTGGCTGAGCTGGGATGCTCCCATTGCTGACCACAGCTCAACTAAGATCTTAGGAGGACTCAACAAGGCTTAGACATTCCTATGGATGATAAGTAGCTCTGCAGTGACATTAGGCAGTTGTGTAAATCCTTGTGCTTCGGGGCATAAGCCAAGTCCTAACCCAAAAGGAGAGACAGAGAAGCTTCTCCTGGATCTATGTGAGGACATTCCCATCCTGGGGATTTTCATGCTTTTCCCAGAAAGATATGGGTCTGGATTATTTTAACAGGATGAGTTTCACAGTCTCAGTGTAGTCACTTGAAAATTCCCATTACACTTGCAACAGTGGTGCCTTCCCTGTGAGGGAGCAGCCAAGCCCCCAGCATGGTCCCACGCTCAGGTTTGCTCTCAGTACCTGACTCCACACAGGGAAAACCTCCAGACCTGCTTGTTTTGTTGTTTGGGGTTTTTTTTCCCCCCTAGAGATGCCATCTATGCAACACCTTTCCTTAAGCAACCCAACATAGCTCATGTAACCCCATCTCCTTGCAGGTACTCCTGTCCTCTTGGCTTCCTGGGAGGCAAAGCAGAGAGCTCAGGGTAGGGTGTAGGTAGCCATGGGCACTACAAAGCCATCAGCCAGGCACCGTGGCCAACCACCACGTATTTTCTGATTTCATTTAATTTTTTATTATTATTATTTTTTCGGGGGAACTCTGCTGCATCCCGGGCTGCGAGGGGGGAATAACCTCTTTGATTTTTTTGTTTTTTTATTTTTTTTTTTCAGTTCTCTCAGGCCAGACACACCACAGCCCTTTGAAACGCTCTGTGTCCCTTACCCCACCCATGAATGTGCCAAACCAACCTTTAGGACATGGATGGATGTCTCATGAGGACTTACGAGCTAGAGGACCCCAGTGCATCCCTTCCGATCATGCCCCCCTGTCTCCACAAAGCAGTGTAGCCTCTTCGGGAAGTGGTGGGAGTGAACATTTAGAAGATCAGCCTTCCGCTCGTAACACATTCCAGGAGGAAGGGAGTGGGATGAAAGGTGAGTGAAAAACCAGATGCCTCCCCCCCACCCTCCACCAAAGCACCCAAAGGCAGGAGGGGAAAAGACGTTTTCCCGGCAGCGCGGGGCTCGGTTGGTGGTTTTGGGTGAGAGTCCTCGGAACCAAATGGGTCCTTTTGGCATTTCTACCCACCTTAGGAATTTAGGGTTAGGGGAATAAGTTAGATTTTCATTTAAGCAGTGCTGGTCCTGATGTGACATCTTACACTTGGGTGTCAATGAGCTGGTTTTGCCCCAGAATCCTGCAAGCTGCCAGCTTTCCAAAAAGCTGGATTTTTTTCCATAGCCTGTGCCTCTTGGCTCAAGTAGTGCTCTTTTCTCTTCCTTTTTTGTTTTTTGGGGGTTTTTTTTGTTTTCATTACAGTGAAAAATAGCTTAGCATAAGTTTAGCAAGCCACGTGTGATTTACCATTGCGATGTTTGGTACCCACCAAGTATTTGGGGAGGTTTTGGCTTAGGTACCCACCAAGTATTTGGGGAAGTTTTGGCTTAGGATACTTGTTTGCAGTGAATTGATCCTGTGTATTTCTGTTGTTTTTCTCATTACTCCTGCATTTTACAGAGACTTTTAGTAATAAATAGATTTATTATTTATTTTTTTCCTGTTGGTAAACGAGGCAGAAACAAAACCTTATTGCTGTAGTCAAAGATGGAGAGCAAACTTCAGGCTGGAGAGGAATAAATAGATAAAAGCTGGGAAAACACATAGATTTTACATTCCAATGAAGAGGCAAAATGACTGAAAATGGACCTGCAGTTATCAGAGACTGATATAAACTACTGCAGTTTTCATTCATGCAAAGCAGCTCTGTTGTATAAAGACTGATGATGTCACAGAATCAGGAAACAAATGTATTTTTTAAAGAGTCATGAGTTGTGATTTTATTCTAATTACAGACAAATCTAGATAGGTGGAAGTCTCTGTGATGTGGGATTGTGTTTGACTTGGCACTGTATGACTTTGTTATACGTGAAATAAATTCATGGAAAAGCCCCTCATGTTTCCCCACGAGATGGATGCTCGGGGCTCAGCCCTCTCCCTGGCTGGACCTGGCACCGTAGCGTTGCTCTGGGGTGGGGGTGATGGGCTGTAGATGTGATGGGAGAGTTTTCTGAGTGTGACAGCTTTTTGCAGAGCCAGGTTTTGCTTCTCAGTATCTCCGTTTGGTAATGAACACCTAATCAGGTAGCTCAGCCAGGGAGTGTTTCGTCTCTGGCAGGCAGGCTCGGAGGCATCACCGTGAGCATCTTGAAGACTAAGCTGCGATCAGCATGAGGGGTCTCCAAGGCTTTCCACTCCTGGGGCCAGATCCTGCACTCTGTTAGATCAAGGAGATGCTTTTCAGGAGCTGATGATGCAGTGAGGTCTTTTTAATATTACATTTATCCAGGTTTCTGCTAACGGGACTGGGAAGGAGACCACGAGGAGCTTGGCTCCCTGTGATCCACAGCTGCAGGTCCAGGACCTGCATGAATAGAAACTTTCCAGTGTGATGCAATCGGTCTGTATGACCAGATCTGCAAAACCCAAAGGCACTATTGCCCAGGCAGTGCACGGGCAATAAGCTGTTAATTAAACCCCACAGATGAAGACACATTGCTGCTTCATGTGTCTCCCACCCATGGGAGATGAGTTCCCTTCCTATGACCATCCCTTCCCAGGCATCCTCTTTCTCTGGGGGAAGGTTTGCAAACATCTAAACCTGATTCTCACCATTGCTGATTCAGCCAAATTGCTTTTGTCCCACTGTCCAGGGATGTGTGATGTCTGCAGTCTCTGGTGTCTACGACTGTCGTGTCCTCCCCGCTCCGCTGTATTTTCTTCAGACTGAACCAATTCAGTTTCTTCCCAGATGATGTTTCCTAAACTTAGGGTTGTTCTCACTTCTCTCCACGGGTTATTTCTAGAAAATCTGTATTTTATCAAAGACACGATGCCCAAAACTGGACTTGGGAGTAGAGCAGACTTGCTTGCCGTACAGAGAGCATTCTTGTGTCTGTATAGCTCATCGTCCTCAAATAACACAGCACCAGGGGCTGCGTGTGACCCATTGTATCCCCACAGCTTTTCTGCAAAAAAAAAAGTACTGCCCGTTCCCTGCCCTCGGTTTGTGCCGTTTCTTGTTCCTACAGAAACACACAACTTGGTGCATTTTTATTGAGTTGCATCTTATTTCATCCAGACCAGTTGCTGGGTTTGCCAAGTCCCTTCTCTGAATCGCAGCCATGTCTCCCCGAGTGCCTGCAGGCTCTTGGGGCTTGGTGTCACCCGCACCTCCGGTCAGCTTGTTCCTTCTTTAACACCCTCCGGGCATCCAGGAGGGGAGTGGGGAATCCAGCCCCACGACAGACCCCCATCTGACCTGACTTAGCAGTTCATCTCCCCTAATGTCACCTATTTCTCTCCTTTCCATCTCTCTTTGTGCCTTAACGTCACCTATTTCTGTCCTTTCCCTCTATCCTTGTGCTGAAGGAAAAGTACTTGATTTTTTTCCCAGCCCTTTGTTTCTCCAGGAGGAGACATGGACATTTTGCTCCCTGCGGAGCCTGTCTGTCTGTCATAGAATCATAAAATGGTTTGGGTTGGAAGGGACCTGAAAGCTCATCCAGTTCCAACCCCCCTGCCAGCAGCAGGGACACCTTCCACTAGACCAGGTTGCTCAAAGCCTCCTCCAACCTGG
>NW_010340530.1:30169-36764 GCF_000700745.2 Antrostomus carolinensis
CCAGGGAGGAGCAGCCACAGCTTCTCTGGCCAACCTGGGACACTGTCTCACCACCCTCACACCAAAGAATTTCTTCAGGGCACAGCTCAGAGCACACCAGGAGGAGTGTTTGGGTAGAGCTGGAGGTTTCTGCTGTGAGTGCATTAATGGTTTAGGATGATGTGCCATAAGGGCACACATCCTGTGTATACAGTGGCATATATAGATAGATATAGATATAGATATAGATATAGATATATAGATATAGATATAGATATAGATATAGATATAGATATAGATATAGATATAGATATAGATATGGTACAGTGAATTGTTTTCCTTCTAAATTTCTTCTGAATTTCTGTGCCAGCACCCAGATAGACGTGTGCTGGCCGAACTCCGGTGTTTAATGCATGTAGAGGACAATGTATGTGAGCAGCATGGAAGTCCTGGGTTTGCTGCTCACATCAGACACGGCATTTCTAACAGCCATGCCGTGCCGTGCCGTAGCAATTAGCTTCTGATTAAAGAGTGGCTCCATGGGCGTGTGGCTCGCTGCTCCCTGGGGAGCATTGGGAAATTTGACTTTCCAAGGGCCATGAAATCACCTTAGATGACCTCGCATCTCCTGGTTGCTTCTTCTCCATGGGAAGGGGAACAGCCCTACCACTGTCCCTCTGTGTTGGGGTGCCTCCTTCTCCCCAGCTCACTCCTGGGATTGCCATCCCCGCTGGCAAGGGGGCTCTGGGACCATCATAGCTCCCCAAAATTAGGAGGTGATCCAGGGAGACTGATGCAAAGAGCGAGAAGAGCTGCCCTTGTGCCATGACCCTCTGCAGAGGTTGGAGATGGGTTTTCTACAAGATTTAATGTCTGTATGAAGTTGTACCTTTCTTCTGAAAGTATCCTTGGGAGCTTTGCCATTGACATGGACATGTGCCAAGGGCAGATGTCCCCAGGGGACCTGGGATCAGGCAGAATTTTAACATGTGGTCACTAAATGAGGTGATTTTGGGTTAGAATGAAGTTGAGAATCCCAGTTTGCTGGTCCCTGTGCTTCCCACCTCTGTTGGAGACAGAGAGCTTTCTGCTAATTGCTTTTAATGGGCTTTCTGCTAATAGCTTTTAATTTCTTTTAAGCAGATCGATTTAAGAGGCCTCTGTAGCAGCTTTTAGGACTGTAGCATGTTGGGACTTTCAGAAAATGGTAAAGTTCAGCCCGTCCATGCTCAGTAACTGCTTTGCCCCCATGTTTGGTTTGGGGTTGATCACTTTCTGCCCAGCATTTGAGGAATTTGATTGAAATGTGAATCCTGACCTTTGTCAGAGGATGGAGAGTGTGAGCAAAACACCACATTTTGGGGCTGTTTGTATCACCCCTGCTTGGATGCGAGTGGGGTTTGGGGTCAGCCCGGGCAGTGGACAGCAGGAGATGTCTGGCAGATGTAAGAATTGCCATAGGGGACCAAACCAATGGTCCATCTTGCCCTGTCCCCTGTTGGTTGGGGAAGAGGTTTGCGCTGATCCTTGACTTGCATCTGGCACTCAGCAGTGTGGGGCTTTCTGGATAGAGACCACCTACACCACAGGATGTCCCAGCAGTGGGACTGTCCTCCTTGTGTCATCTCATCCCTTTCCGAGCACATCTGACCTCATGCTTTGCAGTGAGGAGCAGCCTAGGAAACCTTTGAGGTTGTCTGTGTTAGTGAAGGTTATTGGACGTGGCCATGAAGGTTGTCCTTGTGCTGGCTTTGGGGATGATGAGCAGAGCACCAGCACCCACAGCAGCACCAGCCCCACAGCAGAAACACATAATGAGTTGAAACCCTTCTAAAAATGGTGCAAGCCCATATTCCTCCTCCCTCCTCAGTGGGCACACTGGGCAGAGGAACCCCATTGGGGCAACCTCACCACCAGCCATCACTCCTTCCCCTCAGGCTCTCCTGCACCATCAGCCCCTGCTTGCCATGGGACATGGAGTCCACCACCTGCTCAACACACACCACTTACCTCAACTTGGGATCAACCAAAGAGAGGAGAGGTGTTGCTATTAATTTGTGTTTAGTCCCAAAAGAGACATTTGCCAAGTTTCCACCTGCTCCCTCCATTCATGGTCTGGGGTTTGGTGCTCTCTAGGGCTGAAGCTCTGGTTTTTCACTGTTACTGCACCCAACACAGGTTGAGACAGGGCTTCTGAGTGTTTTGCTGGTGGGGAAGGGGACAAGGACTGATGGACAAGGGTACTGCTGGGAGCAGAGCACACGAGCTCAGTAGGATAAGACAGAGCTATGGTCAGGTTGTAGGTGCTAAATAAAGCAGGTCCCAATTTGACCCAGCATCTGAACCCCCTCCCATGTCCTTCCCTGTGAAACCACATCGATGTTAGGAGGATAAAAGTAGGTTTGGGTACCCATCCAGCTGGGCACAGAGGTGCTACACTGCAGATAATGGCTGGGAAGGAAGAGGTCACCCTTTGGAAACAGGTTATGGGACCACCTTTGATAGCACATCATCTTTTCATGCTCAAAAAACCAAATCTCTTTGTTTCTTTTTAAGCAGCCATTTAATTTTTCAGCACACACCATCTTCCTTCATGCCATAAATCAGTGTCTGCCATCTGCAAACCAGCCATTTGCTCATCCTGAGCTTGACCCCACCGTTAGCTTCAACAGCTCCCACGTTGCTGGGAAAAGGGCAGCGAGGAGTTGGCCCATGCAGTGACACAATGCTGGCTCCCTGTGCGGTGTCATGAGCTCACACCCTCTGCATGTGGGTGTTTGTGTCAAGGTGGCCAACCTGGTTTTTGGACAAGCCTTTTAAGTCATTTTGTTAAGTCCCTCTCATTAGGTCTGGATCCACCAAACTTGGTGGGACCCTTTGTCCTGGCTGCAGCAAGCACTGGGACAAACTGGAATGGTTTTATCTTGGGTGTAACACTGGTTTGAGTAGTAGTGCTTGGATCAGAGAGGTTTCAAGAGCTGGTGGGCTAATTCATGGTGACTCAGCCACAGGAACTCAACCTCTGAGTACACATCCTCATCCAAGGGCTGGTTCCTCCTACCATCCATATCCATAGCACTATGTCCTCCAAAGGGTCCATGAAGTTCAGTGAGGTGTCTGAAGCACCAGTGGGATGGTAGATGGCACCTAATGATATCCTTGTGTTGCCGTTGACATTCTGGCGCGTGGTTAAGCGGTGTCATGAACTAAATGGGAGCTCTCATCTCCTTACCTTTGTGTTGCAGATGTCCCAGCCTGGCTGAAGAGCCTCCGGCTGCACAAGTACGCCGCCCTCTTCTCGCAGATGACGTATGAGGAGATGATGGCCCTCACCGAATGCCAGCTCGAGGCCCAAGTATGTCCCACATTGGTCATAAAGGGATCAGCTGTGGTTGATGAGACACCTTCAGTGCCTCTTTTTGCATCTTCACGTGGAAGGAGTTTTGCCTGCAGGTGGTTGGGAAGCAAGCAGAGAAAGGAAAATTGGGTCTTGGGGAGTGAAAAAAAAACCACATTGTACCTGAAAAAGGCCTTGTCCCACATTTCTTACTGGAACCCCAGCATGAAAGTCTCATCTCTGGGAGCTGCACTTGGTTTTTTTTCCAGTTGGGATTAAGTTCAGGAGTTTCAGGGGCACAGTCTGCAGTACCCAGCTCCTTTAAAGTCAGTGGGGTTGTGGTGGACAGTTGCCTTGTTAACCTTGGCCGATGTCCCCACATCCACATTTTCCTCTGCATTATCCTTGGGATGAAGAGGGCTGGTCAGCACCTTTGCTTTCACTGTGTGCTGATGTACTGGGGAGGGACAGACTAGCTGGAAATCTCGATCTTCAGCAAGTCTCTAAGTGATTTTCTATGCTTCCCACTAATCCCTGAAGTCAGAAATTTGATGAGTTTACAGCAGCCCTTTCGTTTAGGGGAGGGAGGGTTTGGGCTGACCCAGCTGTGCTGGGGAAATGTTAACACCAGGTTTTGTGCTGGTTTTTGCAGAACGTTACCAAAGGCGCAAGACACAAAATAGTCATCAGTATCCAAAAGCTAAAAGAAAGACAAAACCTGCTCAAATCTTTAGAAAGAGTAAGTAATCACAACCACTTTTGTATTTCCTCTTTTTCTAGAAACCAGGAATTAATTCTGGGCTGAAGTACTCTTTGGTTAGTCGTGTTGTTGGGATCTTTTGCAGAGAAATGTGTTGCTGGCTTTGCCACATCTTGGTGATGTCTCAAACGCTTCTGTACCAGATGCAGGTTTTATTTGGGGCTGTATTTTGCAGAGCAGATCCTAATCCATCTCTGGCACTCCCGTAGCTGGGATGGATATACCTTGCAGCACTGGTACGAGCCCTGCACAGCTCCAGGGTGCTCAGAAACACCTGAGCTGCAGGTGATGGAGGGCACCATCCCAGTGGTGCTGATGGGAAGGTGGTCACCCATCCACTGAACCATGGTGTGGGGGCAGCTCTAGCAGCACCAGCCACTGTGGTCCTCTCTCCCACTGGAGAGCCAGCTGGGTAGAGCCTTGAACCACTGGTTATCCCTTTACCACTCAGTCAACTCTCCCATCTTGATGCCACTGTCCCTCTCAGCAGCCCCTCCACACGTAACAATCCTCACAGGGACCCCCAAGCCCTGCCTCTCCCTCTCCATCCCCAAAAAGAGTTGGGATTTCCTGGTGTCTGTCAGGTCAGGGACCACTGTGCTTTTCTAGAGCATCATATGGGCAATCCGACCCCAGATAAAAAGCCAGGCACCCACATCAGTGCCTGAACAACAGCTTAAATTTCCAAGGAGAACAGAAAGAAACTTCTTTGTCCCTTCAACAAAAGCTTAAACTCTGTAGAAATGGGCTGTTAGGGAAACAGCAGCACCGCAGAGCGACTGGGAGCAGCTCACCCAACCTCTCCCTATTTATTATCTCAATATTATATTATATTTAATTGCACTGTCTTCAAACAGCAACTTGCAGAGCCTCCCACTAGGGGCTTTGAGATACTTATGTGGTGTGTTGCTATTTATTGGTGTTTTCGTTAGCTCACTGCTTCGCTATTTATTTATAACATGGGATTGTACTCAGAGTATGGCAGGAGCTAATAAAGCCGTATTTACCTCCGTATATTAATAATAACTATTAAATCCAGGAGACAGCCCGTTGGATCGAGCTGGCTTCAGCGATGTGTTTTCCAGGCAATTGCACAGCCTCTTCCCCTGGCTTCTCCGCCTGGGTTTTGAAATGTGGTATTGATTGACTCGTGTGGGAGCTTAAGCCCAATTCAGCTGACAAAACCAGCCACGCACACTGTAAAATGCAGGAGATAAGTGGCAAACTCTGCTTTTGAGCCCCCCGTGGGGTGTGTTGGGGCTCTGACCGTGTCCCACTTTGCTGGTGCTCAGAGCTGCCTGTTTTATTTGGGAGGAGACTTCTCTGGTTTTCCAGGCTTCCCATCCAATTTCTTTTTGTTAAACAAGAGCATGTGTGGGACTTGGATTTTTTTGGGCAGTGTCTCACTGCTAAAGTTTGCTGCTTTCTTGGAAAGAGCTGCTCCACCCCTCTCTGCTGATTAGAACAGGATTTTTCCCCGAAAAAATAGCACCCAGCAGACAGATGCCAGGTCTTTGAGAGAAGCAGAACTGAGATATCTGAGAGCGAGCTGGGGGTGAAAAAAGGAATTGGGGTGAACAACCATTTCAGGGTTTCAGCTGTGCACCCACTTTGTGACTCTTCCCTAGGCACAGCCAGGACTCACTCCAAAAACTGCCTCTTTCCAACAGTGTCCCACAAGCCAGACCATGCAGGAGCCTGCAATGAGCTGTTCTGGTCCAGGCTACATTAAAAACAAAATGCAATTATTTCTTATCAGCAAGAGGAGGATCTAACAGTAGAAAGAGAGTTCTTGATCCACACTGTAACTGAGAGCAAGGCTGGGCGTGCACCCAAATTCTCTCCCTCCTGGGTGGACCTCCCCCAGGATCTCCAGGCTGAGTATTTTTCCTCTAGAGATACAAGTTCACCTGCAGCCTCGTGGTTTCCCCCTCTGTGTCTGACCACAAACCACCCTGCTTCCCTTGAAACCCTCCCTTTCCCCTCTGAATCCACTCCCCAGCTCATCCCAGTATGGATGGGGATGTCCCTGCTTTGCTGCTGCAGGATGGGCTCCTGCTTCCCAATGTTATAATGGTTCACAGGGCATAAAGATGCTATCACAGGCTTTTTGGGGCAGAGCAGTTATTGGAGAGCCAGGCTTGAAGGCAGTGCTGGAAACTGAAGACAGGCCCACATTAAAAAATATCATTGAAATGAAGTAGGACTGAAATGTCACGGTTGTGGGATTGCTGGGGAAGGAGCAAGATACTCACTGGTTTGGGCATTGAAATCTCACAGACTCAGTTGCTCTCATGAGGTTACCGTCTTCCTGGTGGAAATTTGGAAATGCTGAAGCTGGATTGTCACTGGTTTTGGGTCCCAGTGGTTCCCAGGGCATGTTTATGTCTGAGGACTCAGGTCTGAACACATTCATTCATAATCAGGTGCAGTCCCTGCAGTGGCTCCGCACTCCCCTGGTCTTAGCAAAAGATTCAGTTAAACTTGGCTGTTGAATCATAGAATCATAGAATGGTTTG
>NW_010340531.1:0-826 GCF_000700745.2 Antrostomus carolinensis
GAACAGCCCAAAGTCTGCCCTCCAAAAGTCTAATGTGGAAGTCCTGTTGACCCCTCTCCTGACCTCCCCAAGAACAGAAAACTATCATCTCATGATCACTGTGCCCAGGACAGCCTCCAACCACCACTTCGCCTAACAGTCTTTCCTGATTAGTGAATAACAGGTCCAGTGGGGCACCTTCCTTAGTCTGTTTCCTCATTAGCTGTGTCAGGAAGTTGTCTTCCACACAGTCCAGGAACTTCCGAGACCATCTCCTCTCTGCTGTGTTGTATTTCCAGCAGACATCTGGAAAGTTGAAGTCCCCCACATGAATAAGGGCCAGTTATCCTGAGACATCCCCTAGCTGCATATAGAATACTTCATCTACCACCTCATCTTGGTTGGGTGGTCTATAGCAAACCCCCACCATGATATCTGCCTTACTAGTCTTCCCCCTGATTCTTAATCCACAAACATTCAACCCTGTCATCACCATCATTAACCTCCGGGCAATCAAAACACTCTTTGACATAAAGGGTTGTCCCTCCTCCTGTTCTTCCTTGCCTGTCCCTTCTGAAGAGTTTGTAGCCATCCACTGCAGCACTCCAGTCGTGTGAGGCATCCCACCACATTTCTGTGATGGCTGCTACATCATAGTTTTACTGCTGCATGATGGCTACCGGCTCTTCCTGTTTGTTGCCCATGCTGCATGCATTTGTGTAGATGCACTTCAGCTGGGTTGCTGGTCCCAACACCCTATTAAAGGGAGAAACCCTAATTCCTTCACCATGATTCTTGGGACCCTCTGTGGTTCCCGCCTCATCAAAACACCTTGTTTCTCTGCTGC
>NW_010340532.1:0-17521 GCF_000700745.2 Antrostomus carolinensis
GTGAGGGAAGGTGCTGTCAGATGTGGTTGTTATCTCTAGTTGGATGAAATGTCAATGAATTAAATTGATTCTTCTTCCCCAGGTGGAGTCTGTTTTGCCTGTGACCATCACTGGTGAGTGAGCCCTCCCTGTCCTCATCCTAATCCCGTGTCCCCTTTGTTGTGTCTCCCACCCCATCTCACCGGGTGGGGGGACTGACCGCATGGTCCCACCGTGGGTCAAACCTCCACACCTACTGATGATGTGTCGTTGCAACAGCAATCCTGCTCAGCACCAGAGGAACCGCAGGAGCGTGCGCTTGGCCAAGGAGCCGCTGGAGCGAGGTCACCACCTGCGAGCTTATGACTGAACACCTCTAAATCAGCATCCTGCCTGGACATAGCAATATAGATTCTTACACAGTGCCTCCCATGGACTGTCCCATAATCATTTCCTGGCTCAACCCCCGATACACGCACTGCTGCAGCGTGTGGGCAATGCAAGAGAAACACTGGTACTGGCTCAGACCAAAGGTCCCGCGAGCTCAGTGCTTTGTCTCCATGGGGGCTATACGCAGATGCCAGCAGAGAAACAAGAGGACACACACATATGCTACTTCCTTCCAATGTCATTAAGAATTTGAAGCAAAGGCCTTCAGAGTTAGATGTGGTTTTTTGTGCATTTCAATGCTCTCTGTGGATTTTTCTTTCATGAACTCGCTGAATCTCCTCTTGCAAACACATAAACTTCCAGTAAGAATACAGTTTTACTTGCCTGGTGTCTTAGTGAAACACCACTGGGATTGCCACAGGGATACTTTAAACAATAAATTAAAAAAGAGTAACTATTACACTCAAGAGAGGATTTAAACAAAACTGACTTCCCAAATCAAGCCCCTTCCTGTGCACTTCCCATTCAGCAGCCACATAATCCACTTAGCGACCACCTAATGCCTGTGAAGTCCCTTCAATTCCAGTTCTGCAGGTGCTCCTAAAATCTCACTCTGAATAACTCCAAGAGGAAGGGAAAACAAGCAGAGATGGCAGTTAGGACATTCAGTCCTGAGTGGATGGGTCCTGGCTTGGCATCCCACACTGTGTTTCTGTATTTTGCCCTTAAGAAACAAAGGCTCAATCCTGGAAGCCCAAACCCAGTTGAGATCTGAAACCTGGGCAATGAAGGAGGGAGCACATCTGCAGCTCCCCACCTGGTCTGAAGGATCTTCTCCATTTCACTGAGATGCAATGCACACTCTCCTTCCTGCCACGCTTGCAGTGGCTTGGTAAAACACTCCCTTGGTTGATGAAGATGGGAGGGCTGAGCTTTTACCAGGAAAGGAAAAAATTCAGAAAGGGAGCAGAAAGTAACCCAGATATCTCTCTTTTTTGGTAAGATTTCAAGCTATGGGACCTTTTCAAAAGAAAAACTCATACTTGCTCAGCTTTATGAAAGGTGATGGGTGTTCAACATCCAAAGTGAACAACCAGGTCCAAAAGAGGGTGGGTGATGAGAATCATGTCAAAGTGTCTCTAGGCTCTAGGACTAAAAAGTATTGAGGAAACACCTCTCTTGCCATGTTGCCTCCCAGGCAGCTTGAGGAGGTTTCCTTGCTGCTCAAGCAGCAGCTTTCCAAACTGACCTTTGAAAGCACTTGGCATTTTACACAGCACCTTGTATTCATTTCAGAACCTGGGATTCCACCTCAGCAGATGGATCTCCTATCCTTTGTTTACTCTACATCTAGGCTCCTGTGTTATGGGAAAAAAATTACAGGTGTTTTCCTTGCATACAAAAAATCACATTCACCTTTTTTTGTTAATTTATACATAATGTGGATGATGGATATGACTGAATTACATCATTCAGAAACTGGGCAAGACTCTCTAGCTCATGGAACAAAAACATTTTATTATCTATTTTCAATGAATGTCAGGCAAAGCTTGAAGGTGTATCAAAACATCTAAAGGAAGAATATATAGAAAATTTTATTCTTGGAACAGTAAGTATATTAAAATTTCAGTTTCAGTGACATAAATATCAGCAGAGTAATTTCCTACCAATGTAAACAGCCTTCTGGGTTTCTGCTACCATAGCTGAGATCTGAAATTGGCTGGGTAACTTCATCAGGTAAGCATGGATAGAGCCTGTGCAATACTATTTTTGCAGTTAAAATTTTTACTACAGCTTTTCCTCTCTCACAAGACATATATTACAGCCAATCCAAAACAGGGTTTTAGTCAGATTTATCATGCTCACATTGCTGCTCAGGAAGTGGATTTCTTACTTATCTAATTTTAAATATGAGCTGCAGCTGCATGCACAGTCACTGAGTCAGCTTGCTCTGTTCCTGTGGGTCAAAATACCTTTGAGGAATCCTTTCTATGCCTGAACTACTGCACGGTACATGTCTTGGAGCATGATGTAAAATGTCAGTATGTGATCAGTGGACTGGCCAAGAGGTAAAGCCTGGATAAATCTAACAGAAGGGATTTACTGTTGTTGTCTTTAAACACAGCACCAGTATTTATCAGTTAAGCAGTCAAGGAGCAAAATAAGTAGAAAGACAACACTTGTGTGAGTAAGGCAGCACAAACCTGGATGGTTAAAGTAAATCTATCACACCTTTCTTAGTTTGAAACATTCAAAAAAGGGAGGAAAATTATCTAGCAGAAGAATTAAAGCAATATTAGCAAAATCTTATTTCTCCTCCTGCATGAGTCTGGCTGGCCCTAATTCCTTTTACAGAATCACGGAATTCCCTAGATTGGAAAAGACCTCTGAGATCATCGAGTCCAATCATTACTTTGTGCTTTTGAATCAAAGAAGCTCTGCAGCATTTTAAGCAGAGTTTAACTAACACGCCTACAATTCAAACCTTATTTCTAAACTTTAGTGCCCTCGTATAAATTTACACAATGGACATGTAGCTTCCCAAATATTAAGGCAGTGTTTTGTCAGCACTCTTACCTCCACGGTCTCGTGCTGCTAAATTCTGTCCTCTTCTGAGGGTAACGTCCAGCTGGTACATTCCGGGATCCCCAGAAGGAAACTCTGCATTACTCGTTCCAACCAAATTTGTTCTCTGGAAGGAGAAAAAAAAAACCAAAACATAATAGCTAATGTTATTAAAAGTTCCACATAAGGTATATTTTAATTTGGTATCACCATCTTGTTGAACAAAGACAAGGCCACACCCCTTTCCCTCACCTCACAGTTAATACCCCAACATGAAGGAACACAATCCTGTCCTCAGTAAAGCAACTCCTCAGTAGTCTTTTATTTAAAAAAAAAGTGGTTGACATCTAAATTTATTAAATAAAAAAGGTGATTTAAAAATAATTCTTTGATACCTGTATTTATTATGGCAACCTCAATTTTTTAATCACATTCCCATACATTCCTGGTCCACTAAAGCAGAGTAAGCAAGAAAAAACAGAGCTGGAAATTACAGCACTAGTGTATTACTGGCTACTAGTCATTACCAGTAGCCTCAAACCCTACATTTATTCAGCAGTGACAATCTGGGCATTTAATAAACATCCATGAGTTATGATTTTGTCAGCTACTACAGTACTTTGCAAGATAATGTGGGTTTTTTTCCATAGAGTTATAGGGGAAACCGGGCGGGGGGGAATCATAAAGGCATCTGTAGCTCTTCATTTGTAATACATGTCTTCTTAGTTTGCCTGTAGGCCAGGACAAAGTTAAAAATTCTTAGTGTAGTTACTTGTATAAACTGTATCATAAACAATTTAAAAAAAAACCAAACCAAACACAGAAGTCAGAACGCAAAGAACTCTCTGGACTGCAGGAACACTCATCACATTTCTGTCCCCAAGGACAAAGGAGAGAAATTACATTTCTTAGTACATATATAAGCTTTTGCAAAACAGTTTTTAACACATCTCTCTATAAGCAGCATCTAATTACAGGGCACGCTCGGAACACCGCTTTTAATTTTAAGATCAGAACAACTATATCTATTATATATTCACAGTACATACAGGAGCTTCCTGTATTATAAAAACACTCAGCACCATGGTTACATATTCTCATGGTAGTAGCTAAACCTTTTAAGACCAGTGCTTTTAATATTTTATTATGCAGTTATGGGTCCTCTGCAGGAAAAAAAAAAAAAAAAAAAAAAAAAAACCCCAAAACCCCCAAAAAGACCCCCAAAAACCCCCAAACACTATGACAGAGACATCTCTGAGACCATGTGTGTACTAAGTGCTATACCACTTCAACAAGAAACTTTTGTTATTTCTCTTCCTATTACCTCTCTTCTCTTTTTAAGGTAATAATAAATCTGAAGCACGAAGGAAGCCACTAAATAAAGGCATCTTCACATATGGTTTCTTCTTGTTATTCCAGAGACACAACTCTGAGCATATTAACCCTTTGCTGCCACACGTGCAACGCTGGCCAAACCACATACTGACAGGCTCACCACTTCCACAGCAATTACATTGTTCAAAACTAGCATGTTTCGGAGAAAATGGTCAGACGAGCTTTGATTTGCTGGGGGACGTTATACTTGAAATATCTCAACATTTATCTTCTCAAGTAACTGCTGAAGCGTGCCTGAAATGATCAAAAGATCTTGCAAGACTCTTGCAGAAGGCACCCACCATCATCTTCTATATGACTAACGCCTCATTCACCATCTCTTTTTTTCCCCTCTTTTTTTTTAATGCACTGACAGGAGGATACAAGGCTGACAGTTTCAATGAATTTCAACCCCTGCAAGGCTTAGTGATGGGCACAAGTGCCTGTGGACCCTGGGCTCTGAGCAACCTGGTCTAGTTGAAGGAGACTCCTTTAAAGGTCCCTTCCAACCCAAACCATCCCATGATCCCATGAAATAAGAAAAAAATTGCATACTGGCCCGTTCCTGAGCCTCTTCCCAGGCCCCAGCACTCATCAGGGTATTGCGAAAGAAGAAACTTGTGTTCTGAAGTAAATAATAAAGACCAAAACTTTCCTTCCCCTTTCTTGCCCTTCTACAAGAGCTCACAAGCACAAAAGGAACAGGATTCCTCCCGACATTTGTAACCTCCTCCCCAATTCTTCCTCACGGCTTCCCCCTCTCCCTTCCCCTCTGACTTACAACACAAGCTCTACATTGAAATTCCTTGGTTTAAACAGGGCCATTTTGCTCCCTTCTTTTCCCTTTCTCACTTCCTTTTACATGTTTTTCCTTCCTTTTTTCTTGCAACAGAACTTCACTTTCCTTTTAATATTTACATTAATTAGTTTTTCAGAGAGTTGCTCGAGGAGGTTACAAACACTTAGGTGAGCAATGTAACAAGGCTACAGGACATAAACACTTTTGTAAATTAAATAAAAAGCAAATAGGTATTAACTACCCCTAAATATAAGAATGTCAAACCAGTATTTCTTCATCAGAACGGCAGCATTTGAAGTACGCAATTAAAACTGGAGGTTGCCATAATAAATGCAATTATGAATAAATCATTTTTCAATCATCTCTTTTAATTAACAAGTTTAAAAGCTAAAACAGCAGCTAGTCAAAAACAAAGAAATAATTTTGTGTGGTCTGAAATGCTTGGACAAGAAACTTGAGAGCATTCATGAAAACTTCAACTGCCCTAACCATGGAACAGTTTCAAAACCAAATTATCTTAACTTCTATATTCCAACTAATAACGTCAAGAAAACAAGTTCTCCGTAGCTAGGAGGGGGGGAAAAAAGAAAAGAAAAACCACCAAAAAAAGCCCCAAAAAACCACCAAACCATCACAACTAGAAGTTGTTGTGAGTCACAAGGCTGTTTCTCACTGACAGCTGCAGGAGGATGACGACACCAAACCTGACAAAACAAGGGCACGCCTGCACTTTTAGTGTCTAAAATGTATAGAAGATCCTGAAATTACTCCTACCAAACATTTAATAAAAATGTTAAGATTCCAGAAAAAGACCAGAAAGGCAATTAACCATATTTTCACATATGCAAAATTGCCTGTAGGAAGGCAATGCCTGAATTAATTCTTTTGACTTAATTTTCAGTAGTGGTCTATCATAATTTTACTTTAGAATATTCTTTTTTATCTTGCACCCTACAATTTCCCATAAAATTAAAATCAATCTGTTTTAAGGAAAATGTATTATTTGGCACAAATACTGAAGCCTTTTACACAGTGAATTTTGATAGAGAGGTTAAAGAATGCTGACTGTTTTGAAAGCAGGACACATGCTGAGGTCAGGACAGAGGTCTTGATGACCATACCTGTCCTCAGTGACACTCTGTTGTTTAATACATACCAAACCCTCCTGGGATGTTCTCTTACCAAATAGTGGCAGCAACAATAGGAGCTGCTTCCACTTTCAGTGAGACGGTCAGGAGCAATTCTTCAGTAGCCTGCACTGAAATGAATCTGCAGCTGCTACTACTCACTTCTGACTCACAGCATCTCAAATGATGCTCCAACATGCCCAGAAAATGCATCGTTTCATCGAGCCAAGATGAACACAGTGCTCACCCTGGCCACGCTTGGGATGGCCCCTACAAGTAGCACTCCTCCCTTAATCATCTGTTTTTCCAAGAACTATCTCCATTTTATACAAACTCATCTGAAATCGGAAAGAAAACTATTTCCAACAAAGCCAGGAAGCAGAAATAAACTTTTTTTTTTTTTTTTTTTCAGTTTAGTTCCAATTTAGCCCAAGAACCATTACCCAGCTGAGTTACTTGTTGGCTGTAAATCATTTGAATCCTTCTACATTAGAGAAATACCGACACAAGCCCATGATGGACACAGGGAGCTCTATTAGAACAACTACCAACACACAGCAGAATAGGAAACTTCTACCTGGAAAACACTCAGTACTCTATTTTAAGACCAAAAATCAAAGACAGCATTACTGAGTGTATATTAAACACATTTATGGAGGTAAGCTGTTAGTCTGACAATGTGAAATTATACATTTGCTCACTTTTAAGGAAGCTCTGGGGTTCAGACATTTACTGAGACATCTGCAACTCTGGAGACATACAAGACCAAGGGGAGCTGAGAAGGAACATGCCCTTGCCCAGGCCTTGTGCTAATGTCATGTTATGGGCCACACGAATATCCATGGAAAGACTCTGTGCACCTTAGCACAAAAAATATATATATATAAATTAGTTTTCTGATGCCTGTGACTCGTATCCATGAGGATTTTCTGCTACCCAAGCTGACACAAAGCCCAAACTATTGTTGATAGGATTATTAAAGGTATTTTTAAAAAAAAAAAAAAAAACTCCTATTTTTGTGGCATAACAAGAAAAAAATTAATTGAATTTTCTCAAAAAAAAAAAAAAATCATAGAGCAGCTGGAAGCTCTGGCTGCAGCTATGTCATGAAGCTGTTCACTGCTAAACCCTTTGTGCTTCACTGATGTGGTAAGTTAGCCAAGTACTTCCACCTCTGTTCTTAGAATCCCAAAACAGAATCACTGAATTGTCTGGTTGGAAAAGACCTTTGAGATCATGGAGTCCAACCGTACCTGTCCACTGCTAAACCATCTCTCTGAGCACCTCATCTACCCGTCTGTTAAACACCTCCAGGGATGGGGACTCCACCACCTCCCTGGACAGCCCATTCCAGTGCCTGAGAACCCTCTCAGGGATGAAATTTTTCCTCACATCCAATCTGTACCTCCCCTGGCACAACTTGAGGCCATTTCCTCTTGTTCTAGACACTTTATGGTGTTTTCCAGATTTAGCAGCTTAACGACTAGATGAACAAACTGTTTTTCACAGCTGAACAGATGTCAAGCATGTAAAGGGACTGTAAACCAGCTGCCGGGTAGGTACATGCGAGTAGTAGGACACCAGTAAATAAAGGAAAAAGCTATCCCAGTTTTTGTACATCCAAAGCTTCCACTGTATGAATCCTTCACTGATCAGAATCCAGTTCCACCTCAGCATACAAGAAAAATGAGGTGGCTTTGAAACTGACAGGATGGCTAAAATCAACACCATTCCCACTTCATACCATTTTTCACAGTGTGTCAAAAACATATTGGGAAAAGGAAAAAGGAAAAAGGGAAAAGGGAAAAGGGAAAGGGAAAAGGGAAAAGGGAAAGGGAAAAGGGAAAAGGGAAAGGGAAAAGGGAAAAGGGAAAGGGAAAAGGGAAAAGGGAAAGGGAAAAGGGAAAAGGGAAAGGGAAAAGGGAAAAGGGAAAGGGAAAAGGGAAAAGGGAAAGGGAAAAGGGAAAAGGGAAAGGGAAAAGGGAAAAGGGAAAGGGAAAAGGGAAAAGGGAAAGGGAAAAGGGAAAAGGGAAAGGGAAAAGGGAAAAGGGAAAGGGAAAAGGGAAAAGGGAAAGGGAAAAGGGAAAAGGGAAAGGGAAAAGGGAAAAGGGAAAGGGAAAAGGGAAAAGGGAAAGGGAAAAGGGAAAAGGGAAAGGGAAAAGGGAAAAGGGAAAGGGAAAAGGGAAAAGGGAAAGGGAAAAGGGAAAAGGGAAAGGGAAAAGGGAAAAGGGAAAGGGAAAAGGGAAAAGGGAAAGGGAAAAGGGAAAAGGGAAAAGGAAAGGGAAAGGGAAAGGGAAAGGAAAAGGAAAAGGAAAAAGAAAAAGAAAAAGAAAAGTGAATCTGATCCTGGTCACTGGGCATTACCAAAATCAGGGGTAAATCTGTTGAAGTCAGAGTAGTAATTTGTGGCTAGAAGATGAGAATCCGTAGCACCATTTGTGCTATATTCGTACAAACCACACCACAAAGTTTCATGTGAAATCGTTAACTTCTCCCAGACTGAGACCCTGAAGATTATTACCATTTTTGCCACTGAAAACTATCTATCACCCTTTTATATCACCATGAATACCAACACTCTCCTTCAAAGTTCTTAATATTTCTAACAATTAATCAGCTAAACCAGCCCGAGAAATCAATGGCTTTGCTGCTCTCCTGTGATTTATATACCGTACACCAGCATGACTTTGTGACAGCAATTCAGAGGATATAAGAGATTTAAGGAACTCCCTGTTATGGAAAACTATTACCACTTCAGAGAAACAGATCCTAAAATCCAATACAGTTTGTTCAGTGTCAAAACTGAAAATATTCAGCAGTTTTTAAAAAAATAATGTACAAGTGTAACACACTCCTCCTTTCCAAAAAGGAAAAAAGAAAATCCTTACCAATACAGCTAAAAAAAAAAACAAAAAACCAAAAAACCACCTAATATTTTTCTATGCTTAAAAATATATTTTGCAAATGCATATGAATTATAGTTAAGTAATATTCTTATCTGAGATATTTAAGCAACAGGTTATAGCTCTGTTGATTTCTCTGTTCCATTTCAATATTCTGCCAGAACACACTGATAAGATAAGCAAAAAGCACTGATTTTTTTTTCCAGCATAAAACACAGGCATCAGCATCAACACTTCCTTTAGTAGATAAAGGGAAATGTAACAAGAGTCGTATAAAAGGAACGACAAAGGAAGCTGGAGATCTGGCTGCACCGACTGTCCATGCGCTGGGGTCGTCAGGAAACGGGACAGTGAAATTAATTGGCATTCATTTCACAGCTGTATACAACAGATGAAAATAAATCAAAGTGCCTTGGAAGGAGAAAGCAGCAGAACATCAACAGCCAAGAGTTTAGAGCCTGGCATGAAATATTACCAGCTTACAAGCAGGAAAAAAAGGAAAATATATCAGAAATTCTGAAGTACTGTAACTGTGTCTCCAATATTGCATAAGCAGAATTTTCCACTCTGGTTCCCGCCTGGTTTCTTCAGATCACTTTCATTTGTCAAAGCTTCATGCTTGGAAATACCTGCTTGCAAGAAATTTGGAAATTCTGAATATCCAGTGCAACTAATGGGAACTGGCTGTGCTTCAAAGTTACGGTCATAAAGCCAAGTGACAAGCAATTTTTAATTTCACTGAAAGTATTTACTTATCTAACGTCAGAGCGACGATGATCGCGTCGTGAACAACACTTTGTATGCTGATGGATGATGTTCTGGATGATGGTAAATCAGGAGGAACTGAAGAACTTCTGAGTAAAAACAAGTTATACAGCTCACTTCATCTCATTCATTCTGTTTTCCTTATTCCCTAAATAAAAGGGCAGGTGTATGATATGAATCCATCTCAATAGCAATGTAATAAAAGAACATTCTGGGGATTTTAAATACTACTGGAAATGTGCAGAAATTACTAGTTGTGCTTTTTATGCACTAATAATCTGATTTTTCATTAACCACTTATGTGCTTCAGATGGGACTGGCTACTTTGCTAAACCTTGTCATACAACAGATGTTTCCCATAGACAAGATATGAGTATTTATAACAAATATGAAAAGCCTCAACTGTTGTTGTGAGGATTCTGAAGTGGATAAAACGCACAAATGAACTGTAAATGTTGGATTTTGTGCATGTGCTCTTTATCAAATGGCAACACTGCTGGTCTGGAATGTGTTGATTACAAAGAACTATGAATTCAAGATTATTTCTGCAGAATAAAGATATTTTTAAAGTCAGCACTAATCACATACATACAAACACACATTTTTATTTATGTCAGTATACTCTGAATATGATATTTCATATTCTCACTGTGGCTAAATAAGTCACGAGCAGCTATGACTGAAAGAGCTATTTAATCTCCTTATTAAATAAAAACCTTAAGAATCAAATAGTAATACTAACCATTTACATTTGAAGAATAATGGGAATATTTTTTGGTGACATCTGTAATAATTGTTACTCTTTGATTTTATTTGAAATCAACCAAAAGTAAATGCTCATTTTCGGTATCAAATGGATTACTGTCAATAGTTTGCTAGATATTCCTCTGAAAACGTAGTTAACAGATGCAGAAATAATAATAAAAGATGTAAGCAGGTTAACATTTTCAAAGTTTTGGTATTCAGAAGTACACCTCAAATCACTCTTCGCAACTGAAGAACTAACCCTGCAGCAAAGGGAACTAAAGAGATTCCACCACGTCGTTCCTCTTTCCATCTTTTCCATATCCTGTTTTGGGGATATGTTTGCTGCCACTTATTCAAATTTATTATAAAATTTTACTTTTGCAGCACCACTTAATAGAGACTAAGACAGCAAAGCAAACAGAAAATTGAAACAAATAATCCCTTCTCTACCGAGGTGATAAATTTACTCTTGAATAAAGCAACCACAGCTTCCTTCCCAGTTTTGCTACGCACCATCCCGGCCTCCCCACCCTCCTCCCATGTTATTATCCTACCCTGTTATATTACAAATTAAAAGTTCTTGTCTGGTCTCTTCCGTGAAAAGCAATGGCTTTTGTAATTGTGTCAAATCCTTCTGGAGTTATCAGTGTTTGTCACAGACACAAGAGTTCACCGTCACACCATGAACTGTGAGCACAGGGATTTCGAGTGTGAGCTTTCCAAGGATTGGGGAAAGTCTTTCTTTTCATATATAAGTAAAAGCAGATGATACTTTGCTGTATTTTCCAAACTCTGATTCCTGTTTTCATCCTTAAAAGTACATTGCCTCCTCAATCTCCTCGTAACAAGTTGTGTTACAGCTTTTTTTTGGAAAGTCCAAAGACATTTTACCGCTTTGTTTCCCCTTGTCTCATACTGCTTTGAAAATTTCAAAGCTTTTTAATCTACTATTGATAAGCAATTCTTTTGGAGAAGACATAAGTTTAAAACTACTATATTTGGTATTTCAATCATTTCAAACATAACTCAACCATTCATTGACTTATGAATTTGTAAGTAGAGTCTGATGAAGACTGTAAGTACAGAACTATCAGTATCAGTCCATTGTCTTTAAAATTATCTATTTTTGCCCAGCACTCCAGTACAGCTACTGCTTTTAGCTAAACGTGGTTTTTGCTAAGAATTCAGCTGAACTGGCACTTAGATTTTACTCTTTGAACAAAGTGATTTGTTACAACTTATAAGTTTGCTCTGGAACCATTTATTTTAGCACCTTTTTCACTGATGATGCTTCTTCATGAAACTATGAAATAGCACATTGCAGTGGTTTCACTCCTTTGGCTGCAGCCAGACGGTCGCTGGTTCACTCTGCTCCTCCCAGGGCACAGGGGAGAGAATCAGAGGAGTGAAAGTGAGAAAACTCATGGGTTGAGATAAAAACAATTTAATAATTGAAATTAATAATAATAATAATAATAATAATAACCATAACAATAAAATATGCAAATAAGTGATGCTCAGTGCAATTGCTCACTACCTGCTGACTGATGCCCAGCCTGTCCCAGTCAGAGATCCCAGAGCAGAGACAGTCCCCAAACCCAAACCACAACCCTGGGAGAGCCAGAGCCCGAGCCATCCCCGAGAGAATCCCCCTGTGTTCCGCTCAGCCCTAATTAATACACTGACCATGATGGGATATGATATGGAATATCTCATTGGCATACCTAAATACCAATTTGGGGGTTTGCTAATTACTACACTTCCCCACTCCCAGTCCTTTGCACTTGCAGAGCAGCGAAACACAAAGACCTTGGGCTTCCAGCAGCAACTAAAAACATCAGTACCTGATCAACATTCTTCTCCTAACAAACCCCACACTGAAACCAATACCCAGTGCTTTCTAGCTACTGAGAAAAAAATTAACTCCATTCTAGTGAAATCAGGACACACATCCAGAGTAGGTTCTTCCCCAACAGCTTTTGTGGTGGATACTAATGTAGAGAAACCCCTGTGTCCTCACCAGAGGCCATACAGTCTTTTGCAATGGAAAGAAAACTTCCCAGACCACTGCAGGTGCTTCTTCAGGAGAAGCTGGTAGCTGAAGATGAAGGGAAGGATGAGTCGTGTATAATTCTCTTCTGAATAACATTCCAGATGAGATCAGGAATAAATTAAGTAGATAGGCTAGATAAATCAAGGCATTTCTGATTTGACATATCTAATTAAAACTGCAGATCAGCACAATGGCTGGGGTATGCCTATTGCTTTCTCTTCAAAAAATCCTTTGTGACACAGAATAAGTAAACATTCTACTGTGTTTAAAATAAAAGAAAACTATTTTCTTCAAAAGACAGTCGTATTTCTAAGTCACACGTTTGGCTGTTCAGCAGCAAACTACACAAAGCATTCAACAAAACTAGTCCTAACCCTACAAATGTACACACAAATACACATCTAAATAAAACCAAACACCTGGGACTACTCACCCTCTACCCCTCCACAGCACTGAGCAATTATGTTATAATTTGTGAAAACTGACACTGTGAACTACCATTTCAGAAAACTAACAACAAACATCAAAAAAACACTTACCCACAACCTGGTTGCAACAGCCCATGTAAATGGAAGCTTTGGGTGTATTGGAAGGAAACATTTTCTAAATACATTATCTAAACTGCCTTGTTTTTACAGCCTATAAAATTCAGATGCTTATTTATGTAAGCCTGAAAACTAACAGAAAAATAATTTTATCCTGTCTTATTCTATGAGAAAAAAACCTTCCATTTCTGGCGTCCAGAAATAACTTGCTTTTCAGAAGCAAGATATAAACCAGGAAGAACTGGTTTTGACACGTTCCCAGTACAAAACTTCTTCAGTTAAAACAGTACTGTTGGAATGTACTATAAGTACCTTTCCAGAAGCATCTTTCATTACTGCATGGAAACTAGTAACGATCCTAAAGACAGACACGTGTTTTCAGTGTAATATCATAAGTATAATTACTCATTAAGGACTTCAGCTGAATGGGGCAAAGGCATTTGCAGGCAGCAATTATCATCAAGATCACTTTCATCTGATCCGAAGAAACTGCTTCCAAAAACTGGAAATTAAATTCATCTTAACTCATATTCAGGTCAAGTGCACAATCAAAACCGGAGCAATATTCTCCACTATCAGAGCTTCAAAGTCTCTAACCAAGACCAAGAGTGTCTAACTGTCCTTGTTCCTTTAAAGGCATTTTCTTGCATGATTGATTTTTAACAGTCTTTGTACCATCTGGTTACAGAAAGGCTTCCTACTGACAACAGTTAAACTGGTATGTGCAGAAGTAGTTAAACCAAAATCCAGTATAAGTAGTGCAACAAATAACAGTAAAGGTGAATCTGCTAGAAAAAAAACCAACTTGCAATGAGATGGACAGTAAAGTGTTAACCACGCAATTTTTGGTCTTTGTTAGGAAAGCCTATAAACTTACAAGAGATGAGTATTAATTCTGACGTATTTATGGACTTTTTTGCCCCCTAAAAAACCCACAGCCTTACAGCTATTAAATTGTTCATGCAAGCCTCTTAATTCAACACAGACATTGACTGCACAACCTTTGACAAAAAAAGGTGAGATGCAAAGCAATGACCACAGACACATTTTCTGCAGATCCAACAGATATCCAAACGTCCATATTTGAGCATCTTGGAGGATGAGAACCTCATCCTGCCTGCAAGATGCCAGTTAAAGAGTAATTCAAGGTTCTCAGTTTTCAACATGACAAAAAGTAGGTGTTTCATATTGAAAAGGTGTGGAATACTGTTAGGCTTAATGGTCTGAAAGAAGCTATTATTGAAATTACCTGGTTTTTTTCCTATCTACAGCAAAGCCTAGAACTGTTGCACAATACTTCAAGAAACTCCCCACTTCTCTTGACTGACCCAAAAACTGTTTAAGTACAGAAAAAGACTTAATGGATGCTTTCTGGAGGTAGAAAGTGCAATGGCCAAGGACACTGCAGCTAACTTCCATGCTAGTGATGACCAATAATGCAGAACTCCACACTGGGAATGACGACTGATGCTGACAGGTGAAACCATGGTCCTCTGAGACAAGATCACAGCTCTTCACTAAGGTGAACATTTTCACAATTGCAGGCATGGATTTTCTGCTCTGACCTTTCAAGAACTTCAAGGAGGCCCCAGTGATGGCAGCCGGTCAGTATTGTCATTCTATGACCCCGAGAAGTAGATGGGGATGGCAGAAACCACAAGTTCCAGGGTGGATACCAAGGTGGAGAGATGAGAAAAAGCTGTGACCAGCTCTGAAGCACTACTGTATGTCTACTGTTCTCAGAAGAGAAATCAGCTGTGGGCTGGAATACAGTTTGCAAGGGAAAAATACCAGTGATGCTTTAGGAGGAGGCCAAATCCTCCAATGGCAAAACCCACTGTTGCCTGGTCTATGCCCCAGGTAGAAAATTAAGCCTATCTTTCAGAGACCTTTCACATTTCACAGGAGCATCCACATTTCAGCTCCATCACTGGCTGCTCTGTGATGAAAAAAGTGAGAAAGTAATCTGCTCAGTTCTCAGAAAAGGTCCTGACAACCTATGAAAATAAGGACTGGACCATACTAATCCCCTTAAGAATCCAACCTGGATCTCAAATTTGAAAGAGTAAACCCTGAGAAATTAAAAGACTTATAGATCCCTTAGTTGCTTGGAAGATTTGAGGCTTTGAGCAACCCGGTCTAGTGGAAGGTGTCCCTGCTGATGGCAGGGGGGCTGGAACTGGATGAGCTTTAAAGTCCCTTCCAACCCAAACCATCCTATGATTCTGTGATTCTAAGATTTATAGATGCCCTTAGTTGCCTGCTTAATTAGGTTTAGAAACCTTGGAGTGGGTGCTCATCACCCAGCTGTTTGCTCAAATCATTAACCTTACATCTGCTCTTCTCAGCCCCTGAGAACACGGTGGCCTTAGGACCTTTGCAGATGTTCTCCCACAATGCTGTCAGGGGTGTCTGAGCTCAGGGAAGAACAGAGAGAGAAGAGTTAATGACTGAACATTCTTCCAGGAATATTGTCCTAAACCCACGAGTGAGGCACCACTGAGCAAGGTCGAAGAGGAGATCAATCAGTGGACATTGTGATAAAGCCGACTGAAGACCACCAATTCACTGTACTGCAAGAGTGAAAGGATATTTACATATGCTAAATAGCAATGAATATGCATGTTTTAGGTCAATATAACGTGTGCTGGAACAAAGACGCAGACACACACACCTTGGGGGAGTGATCTCCGTGTGTGTCCAGAGCTGCAATAAAGAATTCCTGCTTTCTACAACTCCAAACTGAGTCTGAGAGAGTTTCTCTGACCGGCTTTCTCGGTATCAAATTGATTTATCAAATATCAGAGCGGGGAGAAAATATCTCTGCAAACAGAAGAGACAAACTCCATCCATCAGAGTCGTACTGATTTCCTAAGTGGAGATGAACCCTTTGTGGGCAGTGGTGTCCACTACAAGGCACAAGTCTCCACCAGTGCAGACATCTGCTATGGGGCTGGTATCACCACATGCCAGATGAAATGGGAAAGTGCTTTCCCATGGGCATTACTCAAGCGTGTCTCTGGAAAGTATGAGGGAGTGATAACTCACTCCCAGCTCCAGAATAAACCCCTGCCATCATAAAAAACTAATCAAGGGCCAAAGAAAATGAAATTAAATGCAGGCAGCTTCCCAACAGTACATCCGTCTGTTGACCAGTGCAGCAATGATAAAGCTGTTCAGGTGAGACAGCATCAAATGTAGAGTATTTTCCCTCAAAAGTTTTACTGCTTCTTTTCTTCTGGTAGTTTTGAGTGATAGGCTGTTTTTCTGAACAAGATGTAAAATGTTTATTAAGCTGTATACCACCACGTGTGAGTTTCTGGCAGGGAACCAATGCCCTAACCTTTGATAATTCTTGAAGGCCTGTTAACTCAAGGCTGTTCATCAACCCTCCCAGACACCAGTAGCTGCTGTTGTTCTGGAGTCTGCACTGACCACCAGTAACTGCTCCCTCTCAGGATGCTTGACAAGCTGCTTCTTCTTCAGGCTGATGCAAGTTTGAGTCCTCCAACAGTTTCTCAGTAAAACACAGTCTAAGATAATTTCATTTACTGAAAAGCATGGACAGCCCACAGCCTTAGAGCAAAGAGGTTCTTAGTGGGTGCATGTCCTGGTTTTTAGCTGAAACAGAGCTAAGTTTCTTTTCAGCAGCTGGAACAGCGCTGGGGTTTGGGTTCAGCTGGGATTTGTCAGGAGAGAAACATTAATAATACAGCGATGTTTGCATTTGTCACTGGAAGTTGAAGGACTTTGTGTTTGTCTGTCTGCAAGCGCAAGATCTCAGGGGTGAGGAATATTGCAATGGATCAGCTCCATGGGCATTGGGCTCTGCCAAGGGGCTGTTCCATCTCCTGTCCCCCATGGGCAGGAGATCCATGAGGGGCTCTTCCTCTCTTGCTCTCTCTGGCTTTGGCTCGGGCTCTGGCTCTCCCGGGATTGCGGTTTCGGGTCGGGATTGTCGCTCCTCCAGGATCGTTATCTGGGAACGGGCCGGGCTTGGTCGGCGGGTGGTGAGCAGTGGCACTGGGTGTCACTCATTTGCATATTTTATTACTAATATTACCATTATTACTATTTTAATATCAGTATTATTTTAATTTTTCTTTTATTCCTATTATTAAATTGTTTAATCTCAGGATTGTCGCTCCTGCGGGATCATTATCTGGGAACAGGCAGGACTTGGTCAGTGGCTGGTGAGCAACAGCACTGGGTATCACTCATTTGCATATTTCATTAATATAATTATTATCATTACCATTTTTAATATGATTATT
>NW_010340533.1:0-344 GCF_000700745.2 Antrostomus carolinensis
GTCCAGTTCTGGAGCCCCCAACACAAGAGAGACACGGACCTGTTAGAATGAGTCCAGAGGAGGCCACGAGGATGATTCGAGGGCTGGAGCACCTCTCCTGTGAGGACAGCCTGAGAGAGTTGGAGCTGTTCAGCCTGGAGAAGAGAAGGCTCCGGGGAGATATTATAGCAGCCTTCCAGTACCTGAAGGAGCCTACAAGGAAGCTGGGGAAGGACTTTTTATAAGGGCAGTTAATGACAGAACAAGGGGAAATGGCTTTAAGCTGAAGACATTCTTTACTGTGAGGGCAGTCAGACATTGGAACAGGTTGCCCGAGGAGGTTGTGGATGCCCCCTCCCTGGAAG
>NW_010340534.1:0-426 GCF_000700745.2 Antrostomus carolinensis
GTTTAGCCACAGTGTCTGTTGCAGGGCTTTCAGTAACTACAGTGTTGGTCACAGAAGATTCAGTAGCTGCAGTGGCTATTGCAGAGGTTATTCCAGGGATGGTACACCTAAATAGCTTTCTACTCTTAAAAAAAGCACTGAACTGCAATCAGAAGACCCAGCAATAAAAAGAAGATGCTTAGACCATCCCAAGAACATTTAAAACTCTCTAAGTCTTTTGTATTTGGCCTGGCAGAGACGGAGAAATTGTGAGGAGCTGTCCCCTCCATCATTTGATTCCTGGGAGAAACAAAGCAATAAGTGCCGTTATTACTAATCTGCGGTGGGCGGCACTCGATGTACGGAAATGTCTGATTAACACACTGACAGCCTGAGGAGGAAAACCAAAGCTGTAATTTTCAATAGTCTCCAGTAGATGGCAGCCGA
>NW_010340534.1:559-847 GCF_000700745.2 Antrostomus carolinensis
CACTACCAAACAGGGCAGCTGAACAAGACACTTAATCCTGTTTTTATAGCAAATGAATGAGTGCAAGAAAAAGCAAGTAAGGATTTACATACCCCAGTTCTACTAACAATTCTACAAAGAAATGATGCACCATTGCTTCAGTATTTATGGCTAAAAATGCCCCTCAAGAACCCCAGATGCTAGAAGGAACAGAGAGTATCTGGAGGGAGGAAGACTGTTCCTTGATTGAGGAAGAGCTGGTCAGAAATAGTCTAAAGAAAATCAATGTTGTCCTGGTTTTTAGCTGAA
>NW_010340535.1:0-51693 GCF_000700745.2 Antrostomus carolinensis
TCTAATAGTAAGTAATTAATTAGAACTGGAAACATGCTTAATTGAAAAAAGGAGGGGAAGGAATTATTTTCTTTGGTCATTATCACACAACCATTTAGAAATTTTTCTTTATTAAAAGTATTTGTATTTAAATGCACTGTCGAGGGGTAATAGGTTTTAGTAAGATAATTTTATACATGTAAGTATCTTGATTTTGAACTGTACATTAAGCAAGTATAAACTTGTATATTAAGTATTAAAATTCATATGTCTATAGGAATTAAATATCAAGATTCATTAGAGAAGTACATATGTAATTATACTTGGTTAGATAATACATGTTCAAATATACGTACACACACATATATTTTCTGTATACAGGAAGCATTGAGCCTTTTGTGAAGCTGATGTTGCTTCAGAGGAAGAAAAAAATACATTAAATAATTTAAATAATTAAAGCATGAAAAATGTGTGATTTTTAATGCATAGAGGAAGTAAGGAACAACTTATTCTTACCAAAAATTCTGAAAATACTATCAAGTCACTGTCAAACTGAAATAGAGCCAATTTTAAAAAGATACATAAAAATTAATTTCAGGTACTGTGTATGCTATTTAATCTCCCTTCACCTTTTTTGATTTTAGAGTGATAATTTCCAACTAAAATAATACTCCTGCCTGTATGAAAGCAGCAGAGAAGCAGAGGAGTCTGTGTAGCAGACATTACACAAGAAACTGAAACTGACTGTAGATTATCCTCTGGTCTCCATTCTTTACAAAAATATGATCTGTTTCTTGTAAGTTATAACAAGAGCAAGCACAATGTTTTCAAACAGAAGTATTTTTTGATATTATAGTATTCCTTAAGACACTGATCTATTTGATTATATTATCTAACCTAGAAAAGCAATCTGCCACTGCTTCAGAATTGCAAATAGAAAATATAAACACAAGAAAATAAGAATAGACTCAGGAATAATAATAGTAAAAACCAAAACCTTATTTTCCTAAGCAGGGAAACCCACAGGAGGCCAGAAAATCTGCTTAGTAGCACAAAAACCACATATATATTCTACTTCTTCCTCCTAGACAGAGATATCAACTACAGTCAAAGAAGTAATCAACCTGTTATTCTTTCACAAAGAGAATTAGCAGGAACTATTTGAAAAAATACATAATATATTAAATTATTTTTTAATACTTGAAAAGATTTCAGAATATTTTTTTTAAATGTCAGTGCAGATGAAAAAGTACAGTGAGGCAAATGGTTCAAAAAAAGCAAAAAACAATGCTTTCTTTCAAGTTGTTAGTTTCCAGAACCAGATTCTATCCGTCTACACAACCACAATTACTTGTACAGAAAATGAGAATTCTCAGTTCTTTCAGTGGAAGTGATGTCAGCCGCATTTGCTGTTATGAAACAGAATGATCAGGAAATAAGGTCATCCAGAATTGAAAACAAGTTTGCTTTCTTCCCTACTTCACTGTTGACTCTTAGGTGCTGAACCAATGTGTGAGCAATGCTGGAAAAATGAGGCATTTGTCATTTAACAAACAAAGATCCAAAGTTTAAGATGCTGAGGGAAAGGAAGGAACTTTGGAATATGTGGTACAGCAAGCTGAACAACAGCTATGGATAACATTGCATGTTCCTAAAGCAGATTAAAACAAAAGAAGTGTGGAAAAATGGGAAAATCTTTGTAGTACAAGATAGTAAACTTACTGTGAGACAATTACACTTCTTAGTGGTTTCTAACACAAGAAGCTCGGGACAGGGATACATGTAGTTGTAACATTTGTAAACCAGAATAAAATAAAATTAGAGCAAACGGAATACTTTTTTTGCAAGATAACCTACGCTCTAAGAGTTTGAGAATTATTGTCAAATACCTTATTCTCTAACAAACAATGCAGATATCCTTGGCTATGCATGTAGCCCCATTTTCTACAATGTGTGATAGAATGAGGGGGGGAAAAAAAAAGTGAAGAAAATTTATCTTCATTTAGGGATATTACCTAAGTACCAAAATCTTCTCCCTCCCCCCTCCAGTTATTTACATTTTTGCTACAAATGTGGTACTTATAACCTTATTGTTATAACATAAGGGACAAGTTCTATTTCTTGCTCTTTCTCAACCTTTTAGCATTTTGACAAGTCATTAAATCTGCTTTCTAAATCTCTAAAATGAGGGTTTGATATTTACTTTACCCATTAATAATCTCCAACAAGGATATAGCTTACAAGTGGACTAGACAGCACCACAGGTAAATAGTTTAGACTGCACTCCATCAGGCAGACATGAAGAATTTCACATTAACTATACAAAAATACTAGTGTGTTGCACTACACTTTTGTTCTATGACCATCTTTTTAAGCACATTTAGTCAGTGTTTAGTTCTGTGGAACGCACATACATGTCTGGGTTGTCTAGGCAGTCTGATAGCATTATTTATAAACAATAGCAACTGCTGAGGACCAAGCTATCTTGCTTTACATGTCTACAATTCTGCTGCTCCAAGTGCCGAGTAATAACCAGGGTTAATGAAGTTGTGAATGTGTTAACATTAAACAAAGGAAAAGACAAAGGGAAGAGGAAAAGCATACAACAAAACCACACCAAACCAACAAAACAAAGCAAAGCAAAACAAAACAAAATAATTTGTTCTGTAGATTGGAAAACCAGAGTACAGCACAATATGCTACAGCTACTTCCTCTGAACATTCTGAGTATTGCATTTTCCATGCTAAGGATCTGTAACCTCAGAACCGTGCTCCTTTCACCTTCACTGGCAACTCTGCAAAGGTTTAGCATACATTGGGGATTTTTTTTTATTATTATTATTTTTTTTTTTCATTTCAATTTGTAGCAAGAAAGGTCCTTCTGGGATTTTCATCACAGCAGCTTTGTATCGCTTCTTGAGAGGATGTGTCTGTGGACAAATTCATGTTGCAAAATTAGGAAGCCTAAACATAAGAAGCAGTGAAATTCCAAAGCAGCTTTAAAAATATTGTTTAGAGCTGTCAATGCTTTGTTGTTGGTTTCCTCCATTTGAATTTACAGGGAATAAATTAATCTAAAACAAATTAATCTTTCATCAGATAAAAATCTCCTAAACTGGAAATAAACAAAAGAAAAAAATACTGTAATGAAAGCTTTTGGTAGGAATGCATATTTTACAGAGATCATATCTTTAGCTCGTACAGAAACTTGTCAAATAATTAAGATATAGTTATTTTATGAAGAACACATTAATACATGTAGTCTAGTGGAGTAGGAAGGGCCAGAGGTTTTTTTTTTTCTATTTATTATTGGTCTCAAAGTTTAACATGAGCAGAGCTAGCAAAGTCATAGCAAAAACTCAGAATTACAGAGACTAACAGGTGTCAGGATCAGTACGAAGTTTGAATCTTAATATCTACTTTTTTCTAGCAGCTTTACCATGGTTCATATGCAGACAAGAAATATGCTGCCCTTTGAATATGACATTAAATATCACAGGAAGTAAGTTGGTATTTCATCAGTTCTCTTCACATCTCTCCTGGATGTTTCATAATGGACTGAGATCCCCACGACGACAGCAGCAGGAGAAAATGATGTTTACCAGATCTCAAGCCAGAGCATTTTGCAATTATTTGTGCAGACTTTGAAACACTCACTGAGCACAGTCTTCAGGAGACACTGAAAAACAAATGCCTTCAGAGAAATTCAGGCATTGAACAAACAGTGATCTGTATGCTGAAGAAAAGTTAAAAAAAAGGAGCAAGACAGAAAAATGAAGTAAAAGTTGATTTAAAGCATGTAAAGAGCAAATAAAGAACATTTTTTTCTTTATTTTAACTGTTAACTAGAAGCATTTTCTAGAATGAAAGCAAGAAGATTTTCTCATTTCTGTTCTAAATCTGACACTATCTTTATGCAGGAAAGTATCTTACTCAAGCTGTAGATTTTAAGACAACTAAAAGTTATACGCTCCTTTCTCAAAGCTGAGACCTTCAATTATTTTGGAAGACTAGTCTTAAAGTACTTTTTTGACTAAGATCCTTCTATCTGTCTGTGTGACAGCGATACATTCACCTTGACATATCCTGAGATGTTGGCTGAGAAGAGCAGTATATTTTCCATTTTATATATGATAAGCAAGGTAGAGATTAATGTGATTTATATGTGTGTGTGTGTCTGTGTGTTTGTTGTTCAATATATCTAGAAATTTAACTGTGTGTTGAAGTGTCAGTTATTTAGCGTGGAAGAATCACATCTGAAAATTTAGAGTAATGAATTTTCAGAGACATCCAGGAAACAAGTCACAGTCTTCACTGTCCTGATCATTAATTCTATTACCATTACCACAAAATAAAATAAAATTTTCTGTGTTCAAAAATCAATATTGTTTGTCTTCTCTAATGTGCACAAAGAGAAATTTAAGACCTCACATTGAAATTTCTATTATTTTTTTCTGAAGAAAAATTTTCAGTTTTAGCCTGAACATGCTAATATGTAAAATAATTCCACCCCTGTAGTTTGCTATAGTAAATTTAAAGTTTAAAATGACTTTTTGTACTTAGAATAAGCTAGGAAGGAGCAAAAATATGAAGAACTTTCTGAAAGTATTTACTGTATAAGAAGGACTGCAATAATACCAGCTTTGAATTTTAAGTACATGAGTAAACTTAGCTTTAGCGGTCAAATAGCATATCTCATTAATCACTATAAAAAGAGCAAGAAATACCTTTAAAATGGTCTATTCATATAAAAGTTTTGGATGGACAGATGTAGACGTTGCTAAAACCTAGCTATTTTAACTTATTGCTTCTTATTTAAACATAACTACAGGTAATTTCTAAAATTGTTTGAGTGATAAAAAAAATAAAATAATCAGACCTTTGATAGAACTTGGGAAGATTTCTGTAAATTTCCATTAATTTTAAGACTCATTAGAGTGACCAATTGGTGAGAGAGCTGGAAAAGAGCAAGCCAGAATCAACGAGCCATGAGAAACATAAGGAAGGAGTTGCCAAGAAACCCTCATTTCATATTAGTGTAATGTATCAGCAGCACCTGAGTACCCTGCAATCTCTGAAGGAGAGATCAAATGAAGGAGAACAAAGATCTGTGAGCCATTAAGTCCAAGAAAAAAGCAGAAAGCTTAGATCCAATCTACTCTCAAGGCGTCATGTCAGGGCAGTATTAGCTGTGATGACTATAAGCTGTTGGCTGCTCCCTAGTTTATCACTATACTTAAACTGGCTGTAGGAGAAGGTCTCATGTACAATATATTATATATAATCGAAGAATGAGAAAGTGCTTCATGTACAGCCTAGTAAATGAGATTGAAAAAAACCAAGGAGTGAGAATTCTATAATCCATGCAAGACAATGAGTATTAAGTGTTCACTTTGCCTTTAAATACAGCATACTCCCAGCTGAAACAGCTCCCATTTAGTGTTTCTGTTAGCAAGGAACATGTTACAATTCTTATTTTGCTAAGGGGTTTTTTTGTTTGTTTGTTTGTTTGTTTGTTTGTTTTTTAGTTTCCCTTAATCTAGAATAAAAGGAAATCATTCTGAAAAAAAGAGGTTTGCTCTATATGTATAGCAACAAAACCATGACAAGGAGATTGATGTTTCTATTAAAAAAATAAGTGAGGGAAATAATATCTTTGTTTTGCTAAGGCTTTGCTTCCTGTTCTCTTTCTAAATACTTCACTGTACAATTTTGATTTTGAATCAAAAAGGGGAAAATAAACAAATAAATAAATAACCCCTTCATCTGGCAGTGGAAATTCTATCACAAGCAGCCAAGTAATCATTTAACTTTGAAGATCATAAAGGAAATTGTAAAGAATTCATGTCAATACTTAAACTCTTCTGAAGTAATGGACTTTTAACAGATTGTAATCTGAAATGAATCTGTTAAGTGAGTCTGAAAGGAAGAAGAAGAAGAAAAGACTCCTAACAAAAAGTAAACCTAGTTTCCATTTTACAAATTAAAATAGTTGTGGAGATGAATCGTAGGAAGGGAAGCAAATATAAATTAATGTGCAAGTAACCATTCATTTGTTACTGTCAGTGTAGTACCTCTACCCCTTAGACTTCAGCAGCCTCAGAGACTGGAGTTCAGTGCCAGTGAGCAAAGCTGTGACGCACTCACGGTTTACAATTTCAGGACCAGGAAAACTGTTGGTCTGATTAGACTGCCTAGCTGGGTAATTTGGTCGCATTTATATATAGTCATGATGTTCTTTTGAGCTGATTCAGGACTTGAGCACCAATACTATGAAGTTCAGGGAAGTAGACGGTGTTCAAACATAGAGGACCAGGAAAACTGTTGGCCTGATTAGATTGCCTAGCTGGGTAATTTGGTCACATTGCTCTTTTGAGTTGATTCAGGACTTGAGCACCAATACTGTTAAGTTCAGGGAAGTAGACGGTGTTCAAACATATTAGTTGCTGTGCTGTGTTCCTTACCAGTCTAAGAATGAGGCATCATAGGGCATGTGAATTAATTGTCTTATATCTGTAGAAAGCTTACATGGGTACTGTGTGTTCATATAAGTGTCTCTCAAGCATTTTGCTTTGCTCATGAGTCAAATATGGTTTAGCAATAAAAGCCAGGTTTCCACTCCAGGCTCAAGAACTCCAATCACAATTATTTTCAGAGACGGCAACACCTTATGGTTCAGGAATGTTATTTCCAAACCAAATTTAAAATACTGCAGCCTGGCATTTTTCAGGTTTTGGGTATTCCTATGAATACTTATTCTGTTTCTGCAAAAATTGAAACTGTATAACAAAGGGGGCAGGACACTAGGCGAGTGTTTAAGGGACCTGTGTCTATTTCTGTCTATTTCTTGGCATCAGTAGAAAGTCCTTTCTTTTTCCCCATCCCAACATATTTCTGTCTTGTTCATTTTTTTATGCAAACTTTAAAAGGGTAGGAAGTGGCTTCCTGTGTGTATAAGCATCCTTCATTGAGTGCTGTTACATTGTTTTATTTACTATTATATAAACATGTTTTAGAGTATTGGTAAATAATAACAATTTAAAAATAATTAATAAATAGTGACTGCTGAATAATATAAATGTGAAGTATGTAAACATCATTCACACACACAAATTGAAGTTCAGAAGAAAAAAACCTCACAGGTTAGATCTGGTAAAAGATGACAGTCATCTCTATTAAACAGTCTTCAGCTATGGGTGTAGCTATTTTCACAATCACATGTAAATTCTACATCTTAATTATTCTGCTGGTGACCAAAATACACTTCTGTGCAGTGGTTTTGAAATGTTCTAGATGAGAATCACTTCTTAATGCCTATGATGACAATATGATTGTAAGCATTTTATTTTATGCACAGTTTCTCCCACTTGTGCATAAATCCCTATCTATTTGTCTATCTTATTATCTATCTCATTTTTTTATATAAATGATAACCATAAGGCTTCCTACTGTAATTAGTATTAATAAATCCACTTGAGAGTGTCTGAAATAAATCAGATGATAAATAGACCTGAAACCTTAACTAACTTGTGAAGACTTCAGAAAAATCATGTAGCTCAAAGGCGGGGGACACAGAAACTGCACTGGATTCCAGAACTTGGTATCACTTCTCAGTTGTGCCCTGGCAACACCTCAGGGAAAGACTAAAATGTCTACTGCCATGCCCTGTAAAGAAAATAAAGGGAAGCAATTCAAAATCTGTCAGTAAACTGGCACATGACGGATGACTGTTGGACCTATATATCAACAAATATACAGAGATATAGTTCAAGGATGAGAAATAGCCTGTAGTTAGGCAGAGGATCAGTTCTCTTTGGTAACCTCTCTTTCGGTGATTTCAGAACAGCTATTGAAATTCAAGGCAAAAACAAAATCAGCTCATAAGAACAAAGTTGTAGCTATTATTTTCTTGACATAATGAAACCGGAAACAAACAAGGGAAAAAAGAACTAGCTTTCTTGGACCTGCAGCAGTTTGCTTTCAGTGGCTTCTCATCAACCTTCAAACTTTAAAATTAACAGAAAGAGTCAAGCTCCATTTTTTAACAGATTCTTCTGCAGTGGAAGTGTCTTAGAACAACTGTAAATCCAGCCTCTATGTTAAGTCCTAGTCATCTCATTTATGACGATTATAAGCTCCACAGCGTCAATGAGAAAAGGTAAGTTGCTCAAAAGAACAAGTCAGAGTGTAAGCCCTTAAATCAAGTGCTTCAATATAATTTTTTTCTGCTACCATGTTAGCTTGATTTTCATTCTAAGGTTTCTAAGTCTTACTACCCAAATCATTCAAGTAATCATGCATATTTCAGGAGTCATGGCCCAGTGCTGAGTACTGGTCTCTGTCCTTCATAACTGTCACTGAAAAGGTAAAGGTGAACACATCTCTGTGACCTTGTCTGCCAAGACATGTGTTTGTAGTTTCCCATCTAGGATGCCTCCAGAAACTCCTAATTTCAAGGACAGAACAGAAATTGAGGAATTACTCTGCCTTCTTAGTTTTGGATGCATGTGACTCCCAAAGAAGGAACACAGAGATCCTGAGGCAGTCTTCTTCCTTCACATCTCAGCTGTTTTTCTTGCTGTCACAGCAGCGGCAGACAGCTTGCAAGAACTACGTGGTGAGAAATGAGTCAGACTTCTTATGCATCAGGAAGTTTCTTTACATCCAACACTTCTGAAGACTGAACAATGCAGACAGGGTAGTTTGTACCAGAGGAGTTATCACATTGTGACATAAAACTATGTAGATAGCTTTTGAAGGAAAAAAAATTCTTCTATCAAAGTGTGGTGTGGATGAAATTACTGTCAGCAATGTATTTACAATGTCAGAGACTCCTAGGACTGAGATCTCAAGTCTGAATTAAAACTTGACCATTAATGCAGCAATATCTTGAATCAGAAACGCCTGACTCCTTTTATGAAGTTTAGGCCAATAGTGATCTTTCCTTAGACATCTTCTGACAAATTGAAAAGTAGGGTCGTAATTTGACATTACAAAAAAAAAATGTTAAAACTTACCATATTATTCATAGTTTAAAATACAAATTCATGTAAAGCTTATAAATAGTATGTTTACTCTCTGCCTAATATTTATTCAAAACCCTTTCCAACCACATTTGGGAATGTTGTCTCTCACCACCAAAGACGAGTGCAGAACACTGGGGATGTAGAACAATTGGCATTGTTAAAGGTAACAGGGAGACCTTTCATCCAAAACATACTACGTATCCAACAGATGCTCGTGTAGCTTCCAATATTAGTGGTGATAAATGATGTACAAAATGACTGAATGCTGAGACACAGCCAGACATAGAAAAGAAAATCTAAGAGGAATCCCTTGACAACTGATTGTTAGAAGAGAGCAGGTATGGCATTTATTTTTCTCTTGCATATCTTTCTTCCTACTCTCTAAAGTTTGGGACTTGTTTTTGACTACCTCAGGGTGTTCTGTTTCAAGACAGAGTCTGGGTCACCACAGCAGCAAAACCCTAATTTCCTCATGTCTACGATGGGGTTATATAGGTATAAATGGTGATCAAGAGTATGTAAATGTGCTCATGTAAAGGTGCCCTGCATTTTTGAGAAAGCTCTGTGCACATTCAGAAATAGGTTTGATAACCAGAAGGGATCTATTGTTCATTATGCCTTACTGTTACTCCATCTCAAGAGTTAACATATTCCTAATTTTACTCTGTTCACTTTTATCTATTCATGTATTTTCCCAGTTTTGAATTGTCTGAGTTGTCCTAAAAAGCATCTTTGTAGTTTGAAGGGGTGTGTGGGTTTTCCAAACTAACCTCTCTCATATACTGAACTGTGTAAAGAACATTTGCAACTAATTGAAAACCTGCATACACTTCACAGATGAATACCTCAGTCATTATCTTTCAATTATGAATCCTGGCTCCCTCTGTTCTTCAATACCTGGTTTTGAAACCATCTTCAAACCCTGACTGAGAAGCTCAGTAGTTTCTGTAAGACCTGTAAAATGAAGAACACTTTGAATTTAGGTTCTGAAATATATCAGATCTTAATTACGGAGAAACATAAATATTATAGCCTACACTGACTACAGTACAGCAAACATTTAATTAGAATAGACATCATCATCTCAGAAGCACCAGAGCATGAAAGCAGGAATCAAAAGTTTGCAATAGTTCTCTGACCTAGCCAAAACAAAAATAGAAGAGTTTCTAAAGGAAATCACAGATCTTTATCAACCCGGTTCTTAGGTTCTGAGCCAAACAGTGCTGAGTGAATATTATTACTACAGCTAAGAAAAGAAAAGTTAATAAATTAATCAAGATTTTTCCTATTTATTTTCAAGACTTTCTTTTTTTCTCAGTTCACTTTTATACTATAAAAACAGAAAATATTACAAGTCATGTTATGCCTCCCATGATCATTATCACTATGTTCGGTTTAAAATAAGTTAAGGTAGGTACAAACTGGTCAGAAAATAATTTGGCTGGTCTCTGGAAGAACAATACTAGTCATCAGAAGATAGTATATTCTTTTACCCCTATTCATTCTCTCAGAATTCATTCTAGAGCTTTAAATTATTCTATGGCCGAGGTAGTCCTGTTAAGAGTGATAAAATCAGTTACCCCAATTTATCATTGATCTGTTTGATCAATGAAAGACAGGATATAACAGCGGACTACAGTCCTCAATGATTCATGTATTTTATTTCAGTTCTGGAAACAGAAGTATGATTCTTCTGTTCAATTTCTACCAATAATTATAGGTCTCTGTGCAAAATGTAAGACTAGTTTTATCATAATTGTCATTTTTTGCTCTTCTAATGCTCGTTGAGAGGAAGAAGTGGCTTAAGTATTTACCGATGCACTCTTTTCCCTTCAGTAGTTGTAAGGTGACCAACCAAGGAAATGTTTCAGCATTGTAGACTGGTCCAGTTACCTCTCCTATCCTGGCCTGCTTCAAGAAGGATCATGTTTTAAAATGTAAAAGACAGGAGTAAAAAAATCCTCTTAGTTCTTTCTCCCAGGAGGGGATCATGAAGGCAACTGGGAAGAGTAATCAGTACCCATGTCTGCTCTCTCACTTCCATACTATGGAATCATATTTTTATCCTTGTATCATACAGAGCTTAAAGGTTGGCAGAATTTTGTAAGTCTGGGATGCATTTAACTCTTTCTTTCCACAATGGCTATGCAAAGCCTGTCTCACCACAGTGATTGTTTATGATATCTTAAAGAGAATTAAGCAAAAAAAAAAAAAGAAAAAAAGGGTGAAATCTCTATGACCCCTGTGAATCATGAAATATTTATCTACAGATGGCTGTGGGGTGAAGAGGGCTCTTTGTTTGTTTTCTTATGGACTATGTTATGAAATTCCACATCTCACAGAATGAGTAATAAAAAATTGTTATTCACAGAGTTGCATTTTCCTTTGCAAAAGTGGTTTTCTTCACACTGCCTACCTATGCTTAATCTTCAGTTGGATTACTCGATTTACTTACTTATGAGATATATACTAGTCACAACTATTCTTTCTTTGCTTTCCTTAGGGATGTAAAGACCTACACTCCCCTTTATCAACTTGTTGAAGTACAGGACGGTTCAGTTGCATCTCTGTAAAACATATCTGTCTATACACTTTAGTATATTACTGTACACACAAATTGTACAACTGATCCTACAATGACGTTTATAAACAATACATTCAGCAACAGTGCACGCACTGGATATTATACAATCCCACTCCTCCTACAGAAGCAAAATATAGCCATCAGTGGAGTTCAACCTGATGCCTATGTATAAAAATCTGAACCCTTCTTATTTTTCCTAGCAATAGATTGATGTGAGACACCAAAATAAATAGAAGTCATTGCCTTTTCAGTCTGTCAGGACAAGGATCCAAAAATAAAGAAGTATTAATGTCAAGAATTAGAATAGATTGCAGAGCTTTCTTAGATTCGAGATCTGATTTTTTTTTTTTTTTCTTCAGGGTACTTGAAGACAATCTGTTTACAGATTGGGTTTCTTATTTTGGCTTGTTTTGCTTTTTTTTCTGAGAATAAATCGGGGTTTTTTTAAATGTTAATAAATGCAAATATATATTTAATATACGAGTGCATTTATAAAGGAGATATTGAAGTATGCCAAACGTATACAGTATTTTAAATTTTAAATGTATTTTACCAACTTTATAAGTAAAATAAATGTATTATTTACTACCAATCAGATCTTATACTTGCACAACACATTTTATTTGAGTCTAGCTGAGGATAATGAGATTAAACAAGAGGAAGATTCTCAGCTAAAATCAGACTGTCTTTTGTGAAGTTCAGCTGTGGTTGTCAGTTTGCTATGCAGTAACAGTTCTGGGACCCTAAATGTCAGTTCCTTAAAGGAGAAGTCAGTAAAATGAAGTATAGCATTTTCTTAGTGTAATTTGCTACATTTACAAAAGTGCATAAGTACATCTATATCAGTGGTAGATAACAAGGAACACAGATAAATTATTGTTGGGGATTTTCATTGAAGTGTTAATGATTACTCTGTCAGAAATAGAATTATATAAAGAATTACTCAAACAGGGAAAAAAACAAACAAACAAACAAACAAACAAAAACCAACCTTTTCAGATCTTTTTTATAAGTCCACCAAAACATTTTCAATGCAATATTGTCCTTCTATTCTTCCACAGCTATAACCCTGCTTGTGAACTAAAAAGAGAAATAACAAAACTGTTTATACAAACATAGTCTATGGCCTTGTGTGATGAAGTCTTTCCACATACAAACAAAATAACGCATGATCATTGATGTTTTATATAGTAACAACAAATTTTAACTAATATAATTTGCTATATTTATCTGTTAACTTCTAGCAGTCAATTTAGGCGTACCATAAAATCACATTTCTGTATGCGCCTTTCTTTGTGAGAAGAAAGTTTGTATATTTCCCTTCCTGATATACGTCTTATTCAGACCTTGATATTTCATTCTTAATTCACATAGACTGTGGAATTAGTATGACAGATACAACAAAAAACACAGAGGACACAAATGATTTTGATGTAACAGAACTAAGTACCTTTTACAAGGAAAATAGCAGGCCTGGCAAAATACCAAATTTTTTAAAAGATCTCCTTTATTGGCTTGGAATATGTATTTTTTAGTCAATGAACAGTACTTCCATTGTGTCATATGAAGTAATGTTTAGGGAATATTGGTTTTGCTTTATTTTTCTAAATAATGAATGCAAATATGTGTGAATGTGTGTGCATACATTGTTTAATTTTATCAGTATTTAACTCATACTCACACAGAGCAGTACTGTTTGGGCTCATGACGTTGCAGGAGAAAGAAAGGGACTGTGGTACATCTCCCAACTTGTTTGGGTTTTTTGAGTTTTCATTTCTGAGTCAACAATTTTGTCTAAGCACCTGTCTTACTACGCTACAAGCAAAAAAAAAAAACTCAACATGGGACTTTTTTCATGAAATTAATTAATTTTATGTCATAAAACACAAAAGCAAAATCACTAAGTTAAACCAAAAAGTGAGATATTGAGCCTTTGAATATCCAGCACAGGTATAGATAAAATGGTGATGAATAAAACAATTGGCAGTGAGAACTATTCCTTTTGAGCTGGTCCAGATTTAACAGATGACTGACTGGAACCCTTCTTAGATTCTGGTTTTCAAAAGTACTCTTGCTTTATGCGGTCTCTGCTACACTGTATGGACAAATTGTCTCATCATGATTTAATTTGTCACATGCTGCTTACTTACCAAAACCAGGGAATATAATAGTCTTGAGAATACTTATACAGCTATAACTATTTCAGTAATGAAAAGACATTCCTTATACTTCTAGTGTCATTTCCTTTTAAGTCTCAAATATGAAATGAATAAGCAAAAGTGGTGACAGATGTAGTCCAAACATTCATGATGTTATTATTAAAACTGTTGAAAATCAAACTGCAATTTACTGTGAATAGACAAAAGTTAACTGATTTGTTCTTTCTGTGTCCAAGGCTTTGAAAAATTTACTGCTTTTTTAAAAAACATAACACCAAGAAACTACAGAATATCTGTTTGAATGCAAGAAGTATCATAGAGGGATGAAAAAGTGGAAGAAAAAAGATGGAGTTTGTAGGATTGATTGTCATCAATCACAAACAAATACATGTGTGAAACACCATATTTTTATGATAAAAAGAGCATCAAGTTGGAGTAAAATAATGTTGATGACATGGCTTGGCTGTTGTAGGATATTTATTATCTGATTCCCAAGATTGTTGTGGTAGACTTACTGGGATCTTAAAATTGATTACTCTAATTTCAGATAAAATAAGAGAAAAAAAGGGGCAGGAAATAATAAGATTAGAAGATGACAGATGTAATAAGCTATTATGAGTCTGATGTTCATATTTAAAATGTAAAATGCATTTTAACTGAATTATATTTAATAGATTTTATCATGCTTTTAATGTCTCAGAAGTTAGAAGTTAATAAACTGGACTGACAATTGTAACTAGAAGATATAGTCAGATCAAAGGTATAAATACTATGTTTAAGTTAGTATACAATTTCTAAAATTATAGAATATTTCCACAGCATAGAAAATAATTTTCATGTAATTTTGGGGGATAACTTTTGTAGAAAATAGTGCATCCATCTATTAATCCTTTAATATTTAATATTTGATTATTGTAACTGTATGAAAAATGGAGTTTTGACATCACTGCTCTGATGTAAAGAAAGCCAAAACCAACATAATTTACTTCCAATTTAATGTGGGTTCCCTATATTCATTATTTATTCTGCTTTAATTGCTGTTTTCTTCATTCTTAAAGAAAATTGCAAACTTTGGTGAATTTATAAATCAGACTTTCACATTTGTCCCTAACCAGTTCATTGAACTTACTGAAGAAAGAATATGAATTCAAATTTTAAACTTCTATTTCCATCTTAGATTCATATGTTTGGGTGTAGTAGATAATATGATGGTTTTAAGAACCTTCCTGTTGGCAGGCGTTGCTCACAGAAAAATAACTTCAGATTCACTGACATGAAGAGAGCACTGCGACACTGAGCCACAGACTTTCCAACAGTGAATGTTTTAAACAGGGATCTATAATGTTTCTTACACTGATATCTGCAGGTTTTATATCCAAAATAAAAAGGAAAAATGTCTATCACACCAATGCCGTAAACGTAATGGACAGAATACTCTTGATTTCCCTCAAGGAATCTCAAGTATAGTTTCTGCTGCAGATCACCAAACTTCAGTCTTGATCTTCATCTTAAAAGATATGTAATATGTCAGGATCATAAACTTATCATAGAAAGAATATTATATCTCCTGGCACATGTGAATCTGCCTAAAATCAAAAGTACAGACAATCTGGAAGATGGGATCACTTGTGATGAAACACTTTTAACAACATTGATAGCTACTTTCACTTCACACTCCTGCAGAAATAATTAGCATTGCCTTGGTATACAAATTCCCTCAAAACAATAAAATTGAATTACAGTTAACTAAGAATGATATTGAGAAAAAATGAAAGAGTTAGAAAGTCTATTTGACAGCATTTCAACACTACTTATCAAGACTTTTTTCCATGATTCCACCTAATAGGAGTGCAAGCAAGGACTGGGCTGGAGTTTCAAACATTTGTTTTTCGAAAAACACCTCTGTGCATATTAGACAATCTAGAAGACTATGCCCATCTTTTTAGGTGATAATTAAGCAGAAACAGGTCACTGTTTCCCAGGAATTTCAATACTGTTAAAACTATACTGCTACCAAGCCATACAATTTAAAGTTTACTTTGATGCATCTGCGTGACCCATATCACAGCATGTGATAAAAATAACCATGAGCTACTGTGGTTGTCTCTACTAATACCATACTGATGCAAATTCATAGCTTGCTTGACTCAGAGAGGAAAGAGAGGAACTATAATCAGCACTTGAATAACCAGAAGAAAAATATTTGCTTCATTAAAAAATTTGCCCAAATTTTGAATAAAGTCATAATTTATTATAGAAATCAGAACAAAATAATGGTGCTGTGGCATTAATTTAGTGTCATTTTACTTATTTGTTATGCATTTTTTTTCTTCTTTGCTTAGAATACAAAATCCTGAAATATCAGTATATAAAATGAGTATGGCTGTGTATGCATATGCTGTATAAGTGAAAGAAACAAAACAGTTTCCACAGCTAATATTCATAAGCTTCCAATAGCATAATTTCAGTCACATAAAAGGGAGATTTTGTTTACTAAGTTTCTTTGACATTTGAGTTCAGTTATTGGCATGACAGAAGACAAGCTGATTAGGTCATTTGCATCATCTAAATGGAATTCTGAGTAATGTCATCATTCAGTGGGTCATTGAGAACAGAAAAGTGATTGTATACCATCAAACCAGGCTTTATAATCAACTAAATAATACTTGGAATGTATCATTATTCTGTGCAGATAAAAAATGACGGGCTGATATTCAGATAAGGAAGACAGACTTTAAATTTGAAAAGGATATTTAAGAGATACTGTCTTGGTTTTGCTAGGATAAAGTTAAAAAAAAAAAAAAAAAAAAAAAAAAAAAAAAGGAAAACACAAAGAATGAGAAGAAAAACCACCTCTCAAGTGAATCCATGTTTTCAACCAAGCTTATTTACATTTTACTAATTTGATATCACCTTTAAATATTCTGTGATACAGACAATTAAAAAAAACCCATTAGTAAATTAATTTTATTTATAGGGATTATATTTGTTTTAATCTGATGGAGACAGTGCACTGGGTACCTTTACAAATATTTGCAAATTATAAAATTTTCACAAACTCAAAAAAACCCAAAACAAAACAGAACCGAAATAAACCCTAAACCCCCAAACCCCCTAGATTTTGCACAAACTCTGAACATTTTTCTCCTTATCTAACTGAATTAATTTAGTAACTCTTACAGCTATGAATATTCCACATACTAAATATGTCACCAAGTCAATAACATACCTCAGCAGATGTCAACTATTGTTTGCAAAGTGGATTACATATATAATGATGTAGAAATGTTCAAGACGTCCATATTTCAAGAAGAACAGTAGGGCTCACTATCCAAACCAGTTCCAAACTTGTGTATAAATATTAAACTTTATCTACCTGAAGCACTTGACATTCAATCAGCCTCAAATGGCTCAAGTTAGTCCAAACTGTAAAATGCATTTTCATTTATAATATATACCAGCACTGGAGATGTGTTAAAACCTTTGCGTATTAACTTAGCCTTTGTCGGGAGAACATTTCAGAGACTTAAATGTGTGTTAACAAATTACCTTAATCCAGAGCACCAGACTGACCTGAACCTCCTGAGCTATAAAATTCAGCATGATCAAAAAAAAGAAAGGAAAATGACAGTCTAGGTTAGACTCTTTTGGAATTGTAATGTCCCCACTTTCAGTACAACTGGTAAGACTTTTAAGAAACTGGAGAATGTCTTTTATTGAATGGAATATGAAGTAATCCTGAGAATAATACTGTATTTAAGCTCTATATTATAAAGAAGATACATTCACACAACTCTATATATCTTGCCTTAGGCCAGTGTCAAAGAAGAGAGGGGGTTCAATCCTGTAAGGTACTGAGTACTCTGGCTGTGATCCAGCGAAGCACTCAACTATGAATTTAAATTTAAGTACATGGATCATGCCACTAACTTCAAAGGATTATGCTTAAAGATAAACTAACTTAAATGCTTTGCTGGATCACAGCCACAGTGCTCAGCACTGGGTGAATGCAGATCCAGCCTGAGAGGAGCATTTTCCTCTCTCTGTTTCGAGAGAGAGCTCACAAAATACATAAAAAAATCCTTTCAGGAAAGAGAGTTCATGTGATAGCCAGAGTGAGTAGTTTCAGAAGAGTGGGAGGGAACTGTGGTTGTTTAGTCTAGAGAAGAGGAGGATGAGGGGTGACCTAATTGCTGTCTACAACTACCTGAGAGGAGATTGTAGCGGGGCGAGTGTGTGTCTTTTCTCACAGGTAACTAGTGATAGAACAAGAGGAAATGCCTTTAAGTTGTGCCAAGGGAGGTACAGATTGGATGTCAGGAAATACTTCTTCACTGAAAGGGTTATCAGGCACTGGAATGGGCTGCCTAGAGAGGTAGTTGAGCCACCAACCCTGGAGGTGTTTAAAAGATGGCTAGATGGGGTGCTTGGAGATATGGTTTATTTAGTGGACAGGTATGGTTGAACTCGATGATCTCAGAGGTCTTTTCCAACCAGGCGATTCTATGATTTACAAATCTTGGGAGGCTGATGTTCAGACAAACAAACAAACAAACAGATAATGCTCTCTGACTTTCCCAGGTTCAGTTGTTCATTTATTAATTTAATATAAAGAATGACTGTGGACAGGGATAGAGCAGAAGAAACCAAATGAAGGAGAGATACAGACAAGCAATGTTTCCTATTTTCCTGTGCAAAATTTCTCTCTTGATTTTATCTGTGGCTTCTGTTACTTCTGTAATTGAAAAGAACAAGAAGACTCTAAGATTAAGAGTGTATGAATACCCTCACAGAATACATGTCAATTGAAATCAGACAATACAGTCTAAGTAATTAGACATAAGTGACATTCTTATGGGTCTGCTGCTTTTCTAGCTGAAAACAACAGGAAAGTGAGATTAGAAAACAAAGAATATTTCAAAAAGCGAAAAAACAAGGCTGTGTTTTTCAGCATTGTAGATTAAGATTACTAATTTTGTGGCTTGGTATGCAAGTTTTGAACTTTCCTTGGCTCCCACCAGTATAGGGAGGACCTGGTTAGAGCACTGGAGCCTGCTGAAGAAAGGCAGAGGAACCATACTTGTCTTTTAAAAAGTGAAGGAAATGAAAAGACAAGGCACAAACCATGTGTACACTTGCACCACTCACCTATTCTTGCTGGGCAGCAAGAAAGGTTTTGCGCAATTTTTCTTCTCTTGCTCATTATTTTTAGGCCAGGCTACCAACTCATTTGACAAAGCTGCAATCTTGTCTTCAAACAGTAACTATCACAACAACTACACACAAAATAGTAAAAACGAGTTGTGCAACACTGTTTTACCAGGATGATGGTATGACTTGAACGAACATGTAATTATTGTTGCATCCTGGAGGTCTTGACTGCCAAAATGAAAATCAAGCCACATTAAGTTTCCTGTAAAAAGAGAAAATATCCTCTAAAATAGTGTATAAAACTGTAGGAGTTTTATACAAAACTCAGCAAAACTTGGCTACATGTGGCTTTCTTGAAGGCTTGAATCTTGTTTAAAAATAATACGTGATACACAAAGTGGAGCTCCATATATTTCAGGGGAAATAATTAAAGACAGCATCACACTTTCTAGCTAGCAGCTCTCATTGAAGCATTGGGCAGCTCTAGCAAAAGTCTGCCACAGTGCACTCTGCAGTACTATCAAATCAAACTGATAAAGAGTTCTATCAACGGTTAGTGAACATGAGACATTTTTGAAATACAAAGTGTCCAAGCAGCTCAGCATGTGTACTTTCCACACCCCCCCCAGGGATAATTTTATTCCCACAGTTCAACTTCTCACCTTTTCATCATATCCATCAATGTCTTCCTTGTTGAGAAATAATTGTATCCTAGAAGTTGCTTGAACTCATATGCTCTTTCCTTTATTCTCATTTCCTTGAACCTTGTTCTATGGTTTTATCATATTTTATATGAGCCACACTCCAATTTTCTATTCACTCCTAGATCCTTACTGTTATAAAACATTCTTCAGATTTGAAATCTTTCATCAACATGTATCAGTTCCTTGCATAAACTGGAAAGATCGATTTTGATTCACCTCTTGAAATTTGAAGATTATTCTGTAGTCACGAAGGTACATTTTCTGTTTTTCATCAAATATTCATAACAATATTTTAAAGCAAGGATGTATTTTCTCAACTATATTCCCATAGATCTAACTTTCTAACTGCATAATCAGGTCAGTTGGAATCATAAACAGGGAGCTGCCTGATATCCAATTCCCACTTTTATCTTTCACCTTATGAAGCAAATAGAAAAGACGCTACTAGTTGCATGCGATATAGGAACTCATTACCTAGTCTTTTGAAATGCATTTGCAGAATAAACCATTCTCTAAATATACTAGCAATTTTAAAATAAAGCTTAATTTTGTTTGACTGAAAATTCCTCTTGGCTCCAATATGTGGCAAGATTTTACTCCCTAGTTCATTGATCTCTGACTAACTCAAATCAAGAGACATACTTTTCAAAGTCCAATATCTCTTCCACAACACATGGAAAATGACTGCAGTGATTATAAAAGCCCATTTCCTGGGAGGCAAGTTTCCATCAGGAAATCCATCATCAGAATGAAAATTGTTTGGGATCTTCATCAAAGAGACAGAGTATTAAATGCATTTGGAAAGACATTTTTTTTTTTTTTTTTTTTTTTCGACTTAAGTGTAGATTAAGGCATTTGGGTGAAGTTCTCTACTGATTTTTGGCTATTGCAATGCCCTGCTGAGGTCCACAGCAGCTGGTATAGTTAAGGGAGATCTCAAGATTAGCTCTTCATCCAAACTTTTGGTTTGTTTTCACAGTGATGATAACTCAAGTTTTCAATACTTAAGCAAACTCCTTTGCAAAGTCACTGCACAGTGTTCGCAATAGCAGCACACAAGAGCTGAGCTCTTGATTTTGAACACAGAACATCACATGGGCCAGCTAGCTCAAACTGAAGGTGCTCTGTAACTTTAATGAGAAGCCTCCAGCTGTGAATGTGTATGAACTTAAGATCAAAATGAAACTTAAAGCCTGAGTTCGCACTTCAGTAGAAAAAGAGACACTCAGATTTTTTTTCTGTTTATCTTTTAGAGTCACAAAGGAAAAATACAAAACAAATCTCCCACAAAGAAGGAAAATATGTTTAGGCAAAGAAAAGTAGATTTCTTCTATTTTATTGGTATATGAGTATGTTTGCTACAGGCTTCTATCTGTGTCAGTGCTGTTGGGTTAGGGATGTGTTACTACAGTGTAGTTCCCTTAACCCCAGTAGCACAACTAAAATAAAACTCACTTCTCAAGAAAAATAGCAAATGTCATTCATTTTGGGAAGCGGTGGAGATACTTAGGTTCTGTTGTTTGGAATTAGTTACTAAATATAAACACAATCCAAACTTCTTCCTGTTGGTAGATGAGTATTTTAAAAACTGGAAAAAGGGAACTTACGTAATAAATATGTTAACTATATGGTCATTTAACCAAAATTACTCCAGATTAAAAACTGAAAGTGAGAGAAAATCCAGTAATTGGCTATGACATAAAAAAGAGTTAATCCCTTCTTTGGATGCAGCTCAATGAAACAACAGATATGACCTAACTGCTCTCTGCTGCTTCAAGGGGTTGAGGTATTGCCCTCTTCTTCCTCCCCTAATCTTTCCTCTGTCTTCTCCAACTCCTCCTTTCCCACTTCATAACTGCTCTCAACTCTGTGCAGCAATCCCAGTTCTCTTGTGTCAGCTCTGACACGTCTACTCTTGAAGGCAAATGCACATCAGACTCTGTGAAAGGAAAGGGTCGATAAATTCATTCAGCTTGCTGTAACAACACAAAGTTACTTGTTTCTCTTGGGGTTTTGTTTTGTTTTTTTTTCTGACAGACTTATTTTATTGAATTAATTTACTGAACAGACAATGTTTGAGATAGCTCAAGGTTGGAAAGGGTTTTACAGGAAGGAATGAGGAAACAGCAGAGGCAGGAGAAGAGGTTGTTGCTATCTCCCTTTTGAAGGCAGCAAGTGATTAAGTCATCTCAATTTCCTGTAACTGCATCACTAGGAAATGGTTGTTTGGAAAGGATAACAGGGAAATTTGATGTGACAGTGCCACATACAGATCTAAATTAAGGTCTAACTTTATACATCCCTCTTAAAGTGCCTGAAAATGGAGCTTTGCCTCTCAGTATGTTAACAGATTTCTGAGGGGATGATTCAACATTCAGCAAAGAACTTAAGAGTCTGCCAACTTCTAAATCAGATGCTCAAAGTTAAAAGGGGTTAATACATGAATATTCATACTAGCACAGCCCCAAGGGCCTGGCGCAGAAACAAAGATCTTGAAGTTTCTCACAGGGACAACGTTTTGTAGTCTATGAAGAAGCTAAAGGGATTATGTTTGACCTTGCAGAACAGACAACTGCAGAGGTAGGAGTCTCTTATGGAGAATACTAGCCCAGCAACCAATATGTTTTTGGTGGGAGCTGAACTCTTTTGCTGCATACACAATGCAATGTAGCTGCCTGGCTATCTATACTCTGAATTTATAGGAGTTTAATAGAGCTTTAGTGACACAAAACTGGAATAATGTAGTACAAATCAGTCCTGTTCTGAAAATGAGGGTCAAATTATACTAGCACATTTTCTTGTATTATTCTCTACCCTCTCATAATGGGATAGAAAACTTACTAGCTTTTCTGAACATTTCTTCACATTGAGAAATCAAGTTCAACATGTTACCTGTGTGGATACATAGATATTTTTCCTTCTAGTTTAAAACAAATTCTAAATCTCTTCATATGGATTTGTTTTCCTCCTTGGTAGGTGTATCACATTGTTCTAGACTACAATGACCTGACATGTCATTTCATTTTATTTTCACATAGTTTTGTTTTCACCCTGCCTTTCATTAACATACACATGTGCTAAGCTTGTGACACTTTCTTTGACTTCAAATCACTCTCCTCAAACCTCCTAACTTTTTTCTTCTATGCTTTAGTTGTGAAGTTCTTCAAAAACATTTATTTCTTCTTTCCCTTGTAGCCAAAAGAGGTCTTCTCCATTCCCTTCAGCTTTGTTGGTGCAGTTGCTGTGTAGAGCTACTTGAATTGCCTCTCAGCAAGGCCCTTTGAATTTTCTTCTGTGCACACTTGAGTTTCCTTCATTAGGGTTTTCCCACTGTGCATTATGTGTCAGAGCACAGTCTTTACGCTCTTACCCCTTCCTGCAGTTGCTGTCCAAGGCTCAGTAGCACTGCTATCATAAGCATTACATCTTGCAATTTTCTCTTCAAAGACAATTCATTCTGGTATATATTTTGATACTGCATAATCTGAGGGTACAGTTCCATTAGCTCCAATCTAGAAATAGACTTGCACTCACACTACCTCTTAAGAAGTAAATAGCTGTATTTCTTTGTAAGTAAAAGCTCAGATATTTATGGTTTGAGGGTACACAGGAGTTGATTTCTAGCTTGATCTAAAGCCTACTGAATCAGTGAAAAGACTTCCAGGGGCAGCAGCTAGTTTTGTGTCAGGTCCCTTGTGCAGTATCTATCCACTAATGACAGATGCCTTGTCCTATGACTCTCAGTAAAGCAAAGACCATCTTACTTAACAGTTGATATAGGACGCATGTCTGCTAATTCACAGTTAAAAAATAGCACTTCAGCAGAAGATGTAAATTTATTTATAAAAGCAAGAGTAAAATTACAGACCTTTGCAATTAATTTATCACTGGTTGAAGTTTCCAGTCCATGGCAAAAGAAACAATAAATATTTAGCAAAAGAAAATGAATCTGCATTTAGAGCATTTTAATAAAAGTTTAAAAGACAATCAGCATAGATCACTTGTCTCATGTTAACACTTCTTTATCTTCCATTTTGTCTGATGGATGTTGTTCATGCTCTTCAGTTTACAGTAAAAGGCAGGTTTAATTTTTTTTTTTTATTCTTTCTCTCTATTGCCAGGATGTGATGGATGATATGACAAAAAGATGACAAAATAAATTAGTAATATAAGAAGCAGATTTGCATTCCTCTTTGACAACATTGCAACTGTGTCTGCTACTCACTCTTTTTTACCTTTGACTTGTTTACTGTTGATAATAATGTGAACTCAGCATAGGGATGTCTTGCATTTTTAAGATACATGAGTGTACAGTATTGTCCTAATATATGTTCTGTCATTATTTGAGTGGTAGTTTTTGGATTTTGTATTAAAGCAATAGCAGCTGAATGATAGGCAACAATCTCAGAATCAAGAATTGGATTTCAAACCAACCATGTTCCACTCTCTAAACAGCATTTCTCAAACATTGTGGTTGTGGTGGTTTGGGTAGATTCACCCTTTTGCTTGCAGCTTGCATCCAAACACAGCCTGCTCTCTCACCCTCCCCCCACCTCCTCACCCAAGGAGTAGGGGAGAGAATTTGGAAAGAAGGGCAAGGACTCACAGGTTGAGATAAAAACTATTTACTAATTAAAATAAAATGATAATGATAACAACAGTGATAACAGACTATACAAATGAATGATACACAATGCTCACCGCCCACTGACCAATTCCCAGCCTGTGCCAGCTAACGATCCCGGAGCCGAGACGGTCCCGAACCGAAACCCCGTAAGAGTGAGCCCGAGCGGTCCCCGAGAGAATACCCCGTCTTCCAGTCAACCCTGGTTAATATACTGACATGACGTGATATGATCTGGAATATTTCATTGACACATCCAAATGCCAGTTTTGGGTTTTGCTATTCACTGTGCTTCCCCCTCCCAGTCCTAATGCAGCTGTGAAGCAGCCAAACATGGTGGCCTTGAGCTCCAGCAGCAACTAATAACACCAGTACTGTTATCAACCTTCTTCTCATAATAAGTCTGAACTGAAACACTGAAAGTAAAATACAGCTATTCTAATTACTAAAAAGAAAATTAACTCTATCCTAGCAAAACCAGGACAGTGATACTGATTTGCCAGGTATGGTGTCTTTCCTAAAGACTAACCATTCATAACATATGGATCATATACATTTCTTTTACTCTCCTGAAGGGCAACGTTTATCTCAACAATTGTTTTCCTCAAGTTTAGGCATGTCTGGGTTCTTAAGAGGTCTGCTACCTTTAAGTGATTGTTTGGAATCCTCCTGGGGTCCTCTATACTTTAGAAAAAAGCCATGGTTCTCTTATTGCCAAAATAAACACCAAAAGCAGTGATAGAGGAGTACAATTTTGATCTTTTCTTCCATTGTAAATATATTGTCTTTTGCATACAAGTTCTGCTTTAGAAAGGAATTTCATAGTTAGCTACTCTTGCATGAGACCTCTGTTAGGCAAGAAGTAAACATACACACACACACAGAAAGAAAAATGCTTTCCCAGTGGAAGAAATAACTATTCAGGAATTTGAACACTGATATTTATGGACATCTGGCAGGACTAAAATAAATTTATACAATTAAAAATAGTAACCTGCTAAAATTCAATAGTAAGAAGAAAACTGGATTAATTTTAAATTTTCCTTCTTACATATACCATGTTTTCAGTAATAATATCTCAACATTGCAGTTATTCATTCTTGATGAAAAGCTACTTTTTTTTTTTTCTAAGTAGCACTTCAGACTGTCTCCAAAAAAAGGTTTATTTTTATGGTGTGGAGGCCATCTTCTGCAGTCCCTTTTACAGCTCACTTCAAAGGTAAAACTGACCAGGTTAAAAAGATGTGGCAAGGTGTCCTTAGTCTGTAATCAATTTCCAGCCACTGGATTAGACTGTTTAGTCACTTAATCTAACCTCTTGAAATGCAAAGGTCATAGATTTTTCTCCCATAATTCTTATATCAATCTTAAGGATTTACATTGTTACTTAGTATTGTAGTATGTGAGCACAGATAACATCTGATGGAGTTACATTTCTTTTGAAAGGTTTTTAGTCTTAATTTAAAGACTTGCAAAGACAGAGTTCAACAGTTTATTGATTACAGGATATCCATGTTTCATTATTTTCAGTGTGAAAAACAAGACTGATTTCTAGCATAAAGTTTCCTCTTCTGGATAGTGGATTTTGTGATAAGTAGGAAAATATTGAAACTCCCTTAAGCAAAACAAATCTTGTTACATAATTTGTACTTTGAATGGTCAGGAACGAGAAGTGCCAGGAAGGCATATTTTGAAACATCGAATTCCATACAACTTGAACATCTAAGAGGATAAAGCACCATCAATCAAAACTTCAACTCACTCCCTACTACCAGCAAAACAAACAAAACCTATATGCCAGCACAGTTTATGAGATCAGATGCAGACTCTGAAGTTCCATTAACTCTTGTTTTACCTGTTGTATCTTTGAATGTTTCAGCAAGTGTGCAAGATCCTGTTAGCAAAGAGAAGCTGAAACAAATATTTCTTGGGCCAGGAACAGAGATCATCATTCCTGTGTTCTCATCAGGCAATAGTGATGCCCTTGGGAGTCAGTATGCTCTCAAGGACATTATTACAATATCTTTCTCAGCAAGAATATAACTTTTGTAGGATTAGAACCTGATCAGTGAAAATTTGCAAGACAGTGGCAAAAACACATTACTGGGGTAATAAGACAAAATGGATAAAATCTACAAATGCGCAGAAAAAGTTTTGTAAAGGAAAGGAAAATGATTGATTTGATTCATTTGGGAAATTATGGTCTTGAGGTAGAGAGGAGACAGACTACTATTGTGGTTTAATTATAGGACCAGGTACGACAAGAGAAAGGGTAAAGTACAGAAGATATTTAATTTTACAGAACCCTTGAAATGCAGAGGGTACGTAAGAGTATGCTCCCAGAAGTATCCCAGAAAACTTCAGAGCAATGAGACTACTAAGGCAGGAAGGGTGTTTTGTTATTTATTTTGCTCTGATACTTCTCATGTAGTCTGACAGCAATTTGCTTTCAAGTATGAGCAAAGTGCCTGTATGTGTAATACTCATAGCTGCCACAAATTCTTGAAATAATTAAATGTAAAGCTAAAAGAATTTCATCTTCAGCCAGAACTCCTGGAGATGCCTGAGGAAGGCAAACCTTATTTCCGAGACCTAGACAGTCTAGACACCTTGGTGCCAAAGGATTATCAGAGTTGCTGAGGCAAGTCCGTATCCTAGGTACCTCAGGCAGGGACAGAGAATATCCATATACAGCACCATAAAACTCATAACTTATGTGATTCAGAGCCTATAAAGCTCTCAGAGCAGTCCTACAATATTCAAACAAGAATGCTCAATTAAATTTATGACATATTTTGTGGCAAGTTTATCACATTCACAGCTGAGAATTTAGCCTAATTTAAAACAAACAAACAAACAAACAAACAAAACCCAAAAAACAACCAACCAACCAAACAAACAAAAAACCCCACCAACTTTCAGGTAAAATGCATTCAAGTAAAATTTATGTTCTTTTTGTAAATATAATTAAAACATATATATATTTTCACCATATGTATCATATGAGTGCAAAAAGGAACGCCTCTGTGTACCTCTCCCTTTTCACTTTCCTTAAAGCAAATTAGAATAGTTTTTGCCTTCTACTATATGTGTTCATCACTGATCCTTCCTGATGGTGTCCAATATGAATGTGGAAAATGGAACATCATATCTGAAAACACATTCAAATGTTCTAGTTTCAGTGGAAAATAACCATCATTCCAAGTAATATTTGAAAAAACACAACCTTTTTGTTTCACAGTAATTCCAAAGCCTTAGCATGAACTGTTGTTAATAAACAGCAGCGGTTACTGAAAATACTGTGGAGTATATTACAAATGTGTTTGAATTACCGTACTAGTGTTATGTAAAAGGCAATATGAATATGCAAAAATTTTTCTGGATAATTAAAACCAGAGGAGAACTTGTGGGATGCAAAACAAGCTACAATCACCAGTTCACCCATCCATTTCTACTGCTTGACGTTAAGCTCTTCTTTGAGGTGAAACTAAATAAATACTAGAAATGGAGAAGAGACAAAAACAAGCAGTGTGTGAAAAGAAAAACTTACAAAGGAAAAGCTAATGTGCTGTGGATTTTTACTTTATGATATATAAGGAAAAAAGAAAGGGAGAATACACAAAACTAAATATGGGAGAGATAAAACATACCTACTTATTAAGACTAATCTCAGCTCTGTGTTAGGAATATATTTAAGTTATCTTGTTATTGTTTCAGTCCTTCTTTGACACCAAACCAGGTAGGAAACAATTTAGCTGACACACGCTGGGACACAGTCCATTGTTAATAGTTCCTTGTTTCTGCAGATTTAGCCAAAGAAATTGCACTGGGAAGAAAATAACACATATGAAATATTATTGTAAAAAGGATACCTTTATCTGCTAAAACCAGAACTATTTTAGGAGGTTGAAGTTGTCCCTTAAAGGGTAAGCTGTCATGCTTCAAGATTTTCCAGGTTCATTGGAATAGGCAGATTTAAAACAAAAACCAAACTAAAACCACCCAAAGTAAGCAAACAAACCCCCAACAACAAAAAGCTTTGAAGAAAAGCTTTATTAACTTCCTTTTAGATATGATAGCAAATCTTGAAAAAAATTGCATTTCACTCTTTTTAAGCATTTGAAATTTTCACTTTACCATTGGCTGTGTAAAATATACACTGTGTGTTACTTCACTCCTGACATGCAAAATTCAAACAGGTAAATGCACTTACAAAGGACTATGCTGGAAAAGGATTCTTTTTTTCCTTTAGAGGTCTGAACCCACTGCACATAGTGAGTGTCTGGCTGAATCCCAAAGATATCCATAGAAGTTTCCTCAGAGCTGTGACTCCAGCCAGGCAGTGCACATCTCCTGGAGTTAGGGAGCAGTGAAAGAAGGGCTATATGACACATGAAAAAGGCAGTTTCTATCAGGTATCACATTTTAATACCTGAGTCCTTGGTTAGTGGTTTAACAGCTGGTAAATCACACTTTTCATGTTAATTTTCTTGGAGTGAGGGAAGTAAGTCTCTTTCAAAAACATGTCCTGGTTGGGATCTGGGAAATGGGACCTGTGTGACTCACCACTCCATCTGTATTCCTGTGTTGTCAGGTGAGAACAAAAGTTTTAGAAGCGTTCTTCATAGCACACAACACCTTTGCTACATTAACCTGAAATCCAAAGGCTAAATCTCATTTAAAAATAGTATGTAAGCCCTTGAACACAGAAAATTAATCTGTCCATTTTGAAGAAGCTACCATATTTCTATCCCATTTTTCAATTGCATGGTATGTTGATTATGTTGGGTCTCAGAATTCCAATTTTTCATACTGAGGTTTAGCTAAGCTCTTAAAGACTTGGAAATCTGGCAGTTGCAAGCAAGAGAGAGCTTCATACAAATATTGAATTTAGTCAACAGGGTTTGTGTTCTGGATGTCAATGAAGGGTACAAGGGGGAAAGGACAGAGTGGAACAGGGAGCTTGCGTGAATGACTTCAAGCCTCTGGGTGAGCTCAGGGCAGATATTGTGTCTATGAAATAATTTTCTATTGTTAGCTTGCACAAAATGTTTGGCTATAAGCCCACAGCGAAACTAGGCTGTTTTTGTGCCAGACTACAGTTATGAAGACAGTGTATGACTGCTACTCTGCACATACAGAACAAAGAATTACAGTTTGTTGTTTTTTTTCCTTCTCTGTGAAAGTCAGCTTATTCACCATAGTGAATAAGAAAAATGATTCTGCATGTGAAGGCACATAGCTATGGTTTTCTCTGAGAGAACTAATACACTCTAAGTATATAATGGGGGGGGGGGGGAAGAAAACACTTTTAGAATTATATCTAGTAATAAACAATGAGAGTAACTATATACCTGAAAACGTCTCATGGCCCCATGTCGCAGTAAGCTCTGCAATGCAGTGTTTTAGTAAGAAAAAGTAAGAGATTAATGTAAAAGTTCATTCAAAATAATTTTATTTTAATAAAGTAAATGCATTTCTTTCAAACCTTGCATTTTAGTGTTAACATCTGAGTGTGTTTCATCTGTTGAACCATATTTCTGCTTTATTGGTTGTAATAACTACTCAGGTTAGTAATTGGTTTTGGATATTGATGGACAGGCCATTCTGTTTTAGCTCTGGGTTAACTTTCTGCTCACCATCTTCAGGTCTGAAGGCACAAGAGTATAAAAACAGGGAACAGAAAGTACTTTTCAAAGGTCATTTGATCCAGCTTTGAAGAAAAGAGTGTTGTGATATTGATCATGTCAGGATCTTTTCCTCTGCTCTAACCAGACCAGTTTAACATTAATTATAGATCATTTAAAAGTCATCTTTTAAAAGGGAATAGCTGGGAGGAAGGCTAGATGAAAGAACTTAATAAAATGCCATCTTGGTTGATGTGCATTTTGAACATTAAAGTACATTATCAACATTGAATATATTTCACATTCTGTCAGCATGTTATGGAAGTGGTAAGTTTCTTTGCAGTAAAAGTAAAATGAATGTCAATTTGAATGTGAAATAAATACACAAAACAAGTATCCTAAAACACCATTTCTCTAAGGAAGTTGTCACTGTCAAAAGTCATTAAATGATGTATCATAAAGGAGACCCTAGATAGTCTTACTCCTCTCCTCAGGGCTCAGTGACATTAATTTGCAGGAATCTGTATATTCCAATGAAACAATAAAGGTGAGGAATATTGACTCTGAAATAAATAGTTCCATTAAGTAAATGTCTCTAGGTAAAAATATGCTCTGTGAAATGCAACTCTCTTAAAGTCCTATATATGTTTGGACTAACTCTGATCTTAAACTGAAGTTACATGAGTACTTCTAAAGAGGTAGGATATGTGTTAATAAATGAATATAGCATATCTACTATGTTAACATGTTTTTTCTTAGGCTGAGATGATGATTAGAGGGCATAGCATTTAATTTTAGATGTCATCTGAAATTAAGACTTTTGGTTATTATAAACAAGCTATGGTACAGCTTGTACTAAATAAAATGTGAACTCCTCCGCTTGGTAACTGTTTTACACAGCTGAAGTTATAGTTCCCCTTTAAAATCCATTAATCCATCAGCGCTTGCCAAATTCTAAATGAATGATATTCACAGACTTCTGTTGATAATTCAGGTAATTTATCATACTAATCCTGTGTGTTAGCAAGGGCCAAATGCAGACATATATCAGCTTGTAAATTGGTAGAACAATCATGGTAACATGATCCTTTGCATTGGATGAATGGATAAACAGATCATATCTGGGTAAATTGTTTTGTTCTCTGTATTTGCAAGTGTACTCTCAACCTGACTTATTCTGACAAGTAAATATTAGATTATACTTCATGGTAGAAGTCTTGGTTTATCTTTACCATTAATATTTTTGTGAGAAAAAAAAAAAGTGATATAATTTCTGTTAACTAGGTCTCACATATAAACACTGGCAGTTTTATGGATTAGCACTTAAAATAGCGGTAAAAAGTGGGTGTGTTTATGGTAAAATTCCACCAGAATTGGCTTGCATTCATCTTTCTAGAGATTGTGCCCAGCTCCACAAAAATAAGAAAAAGAACCTAGTTACAGTGATTCAACTTGCAGATTATAAAAGTAATAATGTATCCATAATGACATCTTCATCTTAAGGAGGTGTTTGAAGTCTTCTGAATAACCAGTAATGAAAGGTTTTTTGTTTTGTTTTGTGTTGGTTTTTATAACAATTGGGATGATTGGGAAGTATTTACCAGTCTCACAGCAGCTTTTTAAAATGCTGTTGATCTTTTTGATGACTAATGTTCTTCAGTATCAACGGTTATGTTGGAAAAACATCATCATGTCTACTTGAAGATGATGAAATGAGAAAACACTGGCAGATAAGTGCTAATATACAGCAAGGTGAAATTTTTGCACCATGCCCCTATGAACTAAGTCAGTAACATGTTATTTTCATGAGATCACAATTCTGGAAAATTAAAAATTGCAATTGAGGATATAAAAGAAACAAACAAATTAAAAATAAAGAAGTCACTATTATTGGTAGACTTAGGATAGTTACTCCTTGTTTAGTGATGGTTTAATTTTACAATGTCACTGGAACTCAATTTTTAGATCCTTCAAGCCTACTCGATCTACACTGAGTGCAGTTCACCCATATCAAAGCATGAATAATTGGCTGATTTCTGTTTAAAGAACACCTGTGGCATTCTTAAAGATCTATTTTCAAAAGCTTAATTTTTGTCTTATAAATCTATTCAAGAGCCTTCTATAAGTGTATAGCAGTCAGTCAAACAATCTGCAGTTTGAGAGAAACAGTGTGACGGTTCTGAAGTCCATGTAATTCAACATTTCAAGTGAAAGGCTTTGTCTGCCGCCCATCAGCCCAATATCAAGGTGTCAGAGATGTGTCAGGATAGGCTCTCGGGCTGAAGATGAGATTTATTCCTGAAGGGGATATTTTTTCAAATGCTGAGTTAACAGTAAGCAGCACAATATCTGTAATATTAAGAAGATGATCTTTTCTATTAATGGAGCAGGGATTTGGTATTGCACATACAGTTCTCAACCTCATCAAGATCCATTTTTTTTCTGCTTGGATGAAGGATCACAAGAAGGTATATTTTGTAAAGAAAGCTTATAGAATGAAAATGAGAACTGAATTCTTACAGAGGAAAGATTTTAACAATAAAAGCTGTAAAAATTGCCTGAAAGTGAGATTCAGTTCAATTTGACACAATAAATTGCTTTACCGTTGAACAGAGTCCCACTAACAAGTATAGATTACATGTGTTAAGACCCAGTTTTGCCTGCAGACAATGTACCTAGAAGATATATTAACTGTACTGCTCTCCTCTTTGCAAGCAGTAAAAGAATTTAGTTCTATTTAAGTTCACAAGGAAATGGAGAAGAATATGAACACTGCAGCTTAAAAATGGACAAATATTAAAAAATGTTTAATATCAGTAACTGACTTAATGTTCCAAATAGTCTAAGGAAGCTACATTCTCATCTGTAAGTAAAATATGCATTATTATTTACTGGAATACAGAACAAAAGGCAATTACATTAGCCACGGATATTAAAATGCCAGACAGGGGAAGGGGAGGCATGCTATGTATTCTGCAGCATGCCTCCTTGGAACTGCTAGTGCTTCATGCTGTAACAGGCTGAAAATGAAGTGCAAACTCATCAGTGTAATTATTTATTCTCTTCCTTTTGTGGAGGTTGTGCTGAAGGATAGACATCTTTAACTTAATCACTGATTTCATTTGTTACCGTATGAATCTGTAAAACAACTGCGGCAAATCTATTGCTACACTGAGTTGTAGGGAGCCCAAGTTCCTGTTCTCAAATTTGTAGCTCTGCTGTATGAAAAACTGAAAACCCACTTTCCTCTGCTGGTGGTTTGAATTGCTCTAATTTGTTCTGGTAATGGCACCAGATGTCACAGTATAAAAGGAAGCCCAACCCGGCAAAAAAGATTGCCATTCTGACCTTCTATTGAATTCTAGAGCTCTTGCCCTTTTTTGTCTTCTGAACAAACCAGCACTCATAAACATGCTGAATGGAGTGGAAAAAGCAGCTTGACTCTTGTGAAAGAAGTTACAAGCAGAGATGAGATGGCCACTTGCCACTTTCCCTGTCAGGGTGACATCTGCCACCATTTGCTGAGCTGCTTTTGGGGGGGTGGGGGGGGGGGGGGGACTTAGGTCTGGCCCTCTCCTCTCATCCCTGAACCTTTGTTGCTGCTTTTTTTGGGTTTTTTTTTTGGTTTGTTTTTTTTTTTTTTCCAGAAAGATTTTTTATTTTTCCTTCAGTCTTTGGAGTCTGTCTTTTAGGAGAGATGAAAGCTATAACTTATGGGGCTTTTACTTCTTCAGCAAGGTCCCAACACCATTTCCTTTCTTATAGAATGAACATTTAGTTTATTATATTAACCACTCCATTTGTCTTGGTTAAATGGTTTTACATCTGTAAAAATAACCCAGTGTAGTAAATCAAAGCAGATGCAGACAGATGCCTGCTTGCATTGATAACAATTTGTGTGTGTCTATACATTTCCAAGGTCTTGGCACTTAATTTATTTTCATAACTGTCATTTATATAAACTTAACCATGTCTCTGACACAAAACTGAATACAGAGCAGGATATAGTTGTAGCTCTCACAAGCAGAAAAATCGTCATTAAAAGAAAAAATAAAAGATTGAAAACCTTTATCTGTTTGGTGGGGGTGTAAGGACCCTTGGCAAGCTAGTAAGAGCATAGATTTAGATCTGTCCTCCTAACTGACTCAGATGCACTATTCAGCATCCTTCAGGGCAGCGACAGGCTGCTTGGCAGAGAGCGTAATCTCCCAGTGCTTCATGAGGCTGCTGGTATCCAGCAACTGCAGAAAAAGGAGTAACAACTGGAGAGAAGGGCAAGTGACAGTTAAAGATATAATGTGCAATTCACACATAAGAACATTTTAGAACCAGATTATAGCCCTAATTCATATTTGCTCAATTAGAGAAACCCAACGAGCATGTAGAGCGCTCTATGATTATACTCAGCAAGCGGAATTATATGGATAGGTATTTTGTTTAATATAAAGCATTCAAATGGGAAGACTTTTTTTTATGCTGAAATAAAATATTCTTTTTATATATCATGTTCAAGACAGCGAAAAGGAAGATTGGAGATAAAAGTTAACTGGGCTGAAAATATAAAGGATTTTGAAATCTTAACATTTAATATCTTGGACATTAAAATATAGTTCTGCAGTGACTTTTGAGTTCTTATGATTTGTCCCATGAGATTTCCTGTAGGTAAACATGGCAGTTGAAAATTCTCCACTATAGAAGAAATGTCTATTTTATTTTATATCTTTATATCTATCTTTATATCTTTATCTTCATATCTTATGTCTGCATCACTGCATCTTTTTAACACATCGTCACTGTATAGTTCATTAAGCTAGATCACTCATTTTGGGGTTGCTTTCAATATACACAGAAGAAGCAATTAAATATTCACATCTTGAGTTGTTCTTTGGTTGCTGTTCTGGTTTTAAAATGGAATGCAGATAAGAATTATGTCAATTACAGGGTTTCTAGTTTGGATCAAAACCACAACAGATAGATTATACATTGAAGCAACTTGGGACAATGCTAGTTATTCACTCATCTCCCTGACAATACAGGAATTAAAAAAAAAACACAGAGTCTACTGAAACCCAGAATAAAACAGTTTGGCTATTTCATTTTGTATCTGATATGATCTTTAGTCAATTAGCAAAGCAAGTTTCCTTTTCTTTGCAGAGTATTACTGTGCATTGCTAAGCTATTTCTTTGTTTGACTTCTGTGTTAGCGATACATAAGTGCTGAACTCAATTATTCTTTCATCAGAATCATTCTTATTTTTACAATTCAGAAAGCACAGTAGGCTGTACATAAATGTGAAATATAGTTTTTGGCATGAGAACAAAGCTTCATGAAATTACACATGCAAACAATAAAAAAAAAAAAAAAGAAAGAAATCTCAGCAAATATGACACTTGCTGGGACAACAGTCCTTCTCTAAGGATCCATACTGCCTGGAGATTTCTATCCAACTGTCTTCCTTTTTTCTCTACTCCATTATCTTCTATTTATTATCAGTCTGCCTCTTTTTTTTTTTTTATTATTCCTTACAGTACTGACACCCACCAGCAACAGCAAGTTGAGGTCACTAAAGCAAGTGCCTGTGTCCTGCTAGAATTGATCATTGATCTGGGAGTATGACACACATATGACAGAGTAAGGTCACTCAACTTCTTTCTCTCCATTTTTCATTTCTATACAGGTAGCTACCACTTCAGGGTTCTTCCTCCCAGCTTGTCATGTTGTTTCTTATTATACTACTGCATGAAAAATAGAAAGTACTCCAACCTTTATAAGATGTTATTTCCCAAGTATTGCTCTGCTAACAGTTCAGACACACACTCTCCACTACAAAATGTCACTGAGGTACAGTATTTTTAAAATATTATTTATCTAGTAACAAGTGCTACTGTGGGAAAAAAAACTACAAAGAAAGAAATAATTCAACTCATTAGGAAGAGTCTATTAAATCTTAATGAAAATATTTTGTAGACAAGTCATATATCTTCAGGGATGCCATAAATAATAATCCAATATGAAGTAAAAAAATCATTCAAATACCTGTGATAGTAACTTTTGTTGATGTAAAGCGCTTTAGGATATTCCATAAGTGCCACTACACTATTTATCTTCAAGCAAAAAAAACCATTTGAGTTGTGCAATGTCTTTTATTTAAAATGGGTAAACCTGCATATTAAAAAAAAAAGCTTCATGCTCTGGCATGAGCACTCCAATCTCAAATATTTAATATAAAAATGTATGTATTTATGTGAGCATGGGAAACAAAATTCTTGACTTGTTCTTTTGTTTGGCTGGCTTGACATATTTATTTAATTCTGTGTAGGATTGAATGGCATATTCTTTGTCAGGTTCCTAAAACTGTAGTTTCTATCTGACCACGGTCTGAAAGCTCAGGAATGTTTTTAATTTAATCGTAATTGAGAAATTAAATAAATTTTCTGAAATAAGAAAAACTACTGATTGTTTTATTTAACTGATTTTCGAAAACAAAGATTGGATGTAAGGGTAAAAGTTGAGGTCAGCCCTTGCTAGACTGTCTCTGACAGAGAAAGGAGAGAAAAGATTATGCTTTTACAGATCTTATAATCAACTCAGAATGGAGCCAGAGTGCCAAATGAGATCCAACTGCTGTAGTCGCTAGTGCAAATCAAAATCACTGTCCTTAATATTTTTGATGCCAGACTATCTAATGTTCATGTGAGCTTAAAAACGCACAAGAACAGGAACAGAAAATGCAAACAGACAAACAAACAAACAAACAAAAAACTCCACATTCTGAGGCCAATGACATAAGAAGATTTAAAAGATGTCAGAGACGTATTGAGAGAAAAAGTGTAAAAAATAAAGGGTGCTTCCTTACACATCTCATTCAGTTGGTTTAAAAACTACTGAAGACTGAAAATGTCTTCATCCATGAAGTATAAATCAGTCTCTAAGTGATGGATAATAGGTAGAAGGATTAGTTAAGGACAATAATTACATTGTTGAAAACTGACTTTTAGAACAAATTGTTCTGGCAAGTCTCTGATGTTAAAAGACATGATGCTAAGATGATCTCATATCCCAGAACCCTGCAATCATAGGAATTTAAAATGGAATGAACTTTAAGGAATTGTTGGATCATTTGTTTACCCAAAGACAGAATCAGCTGAACTTAAAGCATTGCTAATAGATGTTTTAATAATCTGGTCTAAAAACTGGATGTTATTACACAACTTCCCTCCTACATCTAGACCTCCATCACCCTCAGACTTTTTCTTGCTACATCACGCTGTAAAACCCTGTATAAATCACCCCTATCTCAATCTCTATTATTTTATAACCAAGAAATAACACTCACCTGTTCTTTGTTTTTTTGTTTGTTTTGTTGTTTTGTTTGGTTTTTTCCCCTGATATTTATCCTCACACTTTTACTTCAAAAGATGTTGGCTATTTTTTTTTTCTGACCTACAATGATTTTGGTGAATACTTAATCCTATTCCTTTATGATTTTCTTTTCCTTTCTCCTATTTTCTTAGGAGATTTCTGCATATTAAAAAAATCTTTATACGGTAACATACTGCCCTATCATGATTAAGCTGCACTTTATTAAACATCACACCGACTGGGTAGGTCTTTCAAAATATTTTGTATAATGAGCTTTTCCTCAGTTCTGCAGAGCAACTGTCCTGCCTATGATCTTATTTCTTGGGTCATTCAACAACATTCAGATGGGGAGAATAACAATAATCTGAACAATGTTCAGATTTGCCATGGAAACTGATGGAGTAGATCATCTTGAGTGCCATCACACAGAACATGCAGGACAACCAAATGATCAGGGACAGTCAGCATGGGTTTATGAAAGGCAGGTCCTGCTTGACTAATCTGATCTCCTTCTACAACATGGTCACTCATTTAGTCTTCTCCCACCCCCCTTTGAAATATCAGCGCATGACCATTTCCAACAGCATGTAAAACAGAACTGTAAAAAGAAATAATGGGGAAAAGAAGTCAGAAATGTTTGAAGACACAACAAAACTACTCTGTAGACAATAAACGAGAGCATTCTAGCAACCTCAGAAACAGTTTTATAGTAAATGACACATAAAAATGATAACCAGAAAGTACCATGTGTATGATAAGCATCAAGAAGGAAAACAGGAGAAAAAAACCCCACCCTAGAACTGTAGTTATGGCAGAAACTGGGTAAAATAAGTAATAATACAAAAAGGTTCATTGAAGTCTAAGGCACTGCTAGGAGTTGTAGAGCACTAGCTACATGCTTGGCTAGATTGCCTTAGAAGTAACTAAAAATACTGCAACAAGAAAAAAAAATCTTGATACAAGTAGATCAAAGAACAGAAATAATCTTAGTATTTGCATTATCCATACCTGTCTAAAAAATTAAAATAAAATTTACTATTCTTTGAGGTGCTAATTGGTAATAAAAGATGAGATGCTACCACATGTAGTTTTTGTACCATGTAAAACAGAACTGTACACTTGTTTGTGATGTTAGTGCTAAAGTCACCATTCACAGAAGTAATATAAATAATCACGTCAGCTCATCAGTTTTTCCTCTGTAAGCCTGAAATAAAATTACTGAAGCCTGAAGTGAATTTTTTATCTCACAAGATGGTAATAGCGGTAGCTTCAACAGTTATAGGAAAGGAAAAAAAAAAACCCCTTCTGTTATCTTAGTCATTTTCTGGCTAAACACACAGTGATGTGTCCTGCTGCTTTGTACCCCTCCTCCCTGGCCCCGGGGAAGAAAAACTGTCACACCAGTGCCACTGAATTGTGGCAGAGACCTGCCCCTTCCCCGCCTACCTCTGCTCTTTTCCCCTTCCTGCAGTCCTGCCTGCTGTAGCACTGCTCTGTCATCCATCTGCAGACCATCTCCTCTTGCAGAAGGAGCAACCTGGGAGGCAGGCAGACCCTCCCTGGAGCAGAAGGAAGGATCAGAAGCCATCCCCCATCTTTCAGGATTCAAGAGCTTGCTGATCGATGTCTATTTGTTACCTCAGAAGTGGGGAGCCATGCGTGAACACATGTGGCTGGAAGGATTAGTGTTTTTTTATCCACAGTTCTACTTTATCTCTGTGTTGGCAATTTAAGAGACTTTCAGTTATCCTCACCAGACTGTTCACCCATGAGGCTTCAATAAGTAAAAAAGCTGTGTGTAAGCATGTTTTTTTTCTGATGAATGTTGTGGTTAAGAGGACATGACAGTGAGCTGCAAGAGTCGTTATCTATTAATTTTTCTGGTTTATTTTAGTAAGCAATTTATAGCTTTTCCAGAATGTCTTTTACATTTTCCGTTCATTAATTGAGTCCCATTTATACTCTTCCTTTTGCATTAAAAGATGCATTGCACTATTTAAAGACTTAATTTAGCCCATATGTCAAAACTACATCTAAATGAGCCACTTACAGCACTTTTGTATGAATTACATTATGTAAGTCTTTGCCATCCTGTCTTTTTTATCCTTGCAGATTCATTTTCTTTATTAGAAGGTAGGAAAGGAAGAAATGAAATATAAGAAGCAACAATATTAAAAAAAACAAATTTGAGACTACCAAGTCAACTACAAGCTGTAGAAGATATTTTAAATTCCTGAAAAAAAAATCATCCAAAACCTTGCACAAATGTGCAAGTAAGTGAGATTCTTCCATGTAAACTGGGAAAACTGCAATACCTTTATTTTAACTTATATGAATATGATTTTTTTTTTTCCCAAACAATAGCCTATAGTTTTGAAACTTGTAATCGGAGGCCTTTTATTTATCTGTCTTCCTAATCTGTGTATTTAAGTTATTGCTACTATCACCTACAAAAAGAAGGTGCATGACTTCTCATGATAATGTCTTCTTCGTAAACCAGTGGTAGGGGAAAATAAAAACAACAAAAACCAAAACAAAACAAAACAAAAAAAAAAACAAAACAAAAAACAAAACCTACAACAAAAAACAACAGAAGAAGGAAGGAGAATCAAGGCAGATCATTCTATCTTTAAAAAGGTTGGGTTTTTTTTCCAGAAACTCTTCCTGCGGTTTTGGTTGTGTATGTGTTTTCAGACAAGCAATTTCTTCCTTTTTCATATATTAGCTACCTATGCTGTGAGCTAGATACTTTACTGGTTTAAATTTTCACACCATTCCTTTAGTGTCTCCACTGAATGCCCCATTGATTCCAAAACAGTATATTTACAACAGGGTGCAGGAAACGTTGTTCTTTTCCTTGGTTGGCTTACAGCAGGCAGTGACATGTCCCGTTGGGAGTAGTACCTTTGCAGAATTCAAGTGTGTGTAAAATTTAGATGCTCATATTGATGTTCACAATAATGATGTTTGTCATCTGCCCCATTGCACATGTGAGAAGCTCTTTCCCACTTAGCACTACATAACAGATGTCACTCTCACAGTTCTTTACACTTCTCTCTTGTGGTGAACTTAATTTCTACTGTCTTTTTTTTATGAGGAAAACATTACTTTGTTAGATTATTTATGGTATGTACTATATTTTTAAGATCTCAATTAACATTAATCAAGACAGTTTTTTCCCTTAAAACTGTGAGTATTTTCAATATAGGTTTCCTTTTGTTCCCACAATATTTTGTGCTAATATATTGCTTATTACAAGATACAGTATTGCCAATGGTTATAATAATGATCTTTAACATCTGTTCTTTGCACATAACAACTGTTCCTTAATTTGGTGTCATACTTGAAAATAATTACCCTCTTTCAGTCTTGTAATTTAATATCAAGTTATATTTCATATAATTGTATTTTACTAGGTAGCTGATTTTGTTTCTTCTATTGTATAATTGATTCATAATTTTTAACAGATTACTATACTCTTACCCTGGATAAATTTGGTGGAGTGAATAGTAATCCTTATTATCTGTTTCCATTGACAACTTACTTTTAAGCCTGGCAAAAAAGAAACAAAAAATCATAACATATTAATGCATTATCCTGAGGCGGAATTTAGATGTACTAGTATTTGGGAATATCTGTACTGCATATCTAATGGTGTCATTCTTTCCTAATAACCACTCTTCCATACAGAACTGACTATTCCTTTTATATATTTATGTATCTATCTACCTATTTATTTATTTTAATTATACTTTGGAAAACTGTATGTTTTAGCCTTTTACTATAGAGATTTTTAGTATAAGAGAAGGCACCATTTCTTCTTGTCCTATCACTTGTTACTTGGGAGACGAGACCAGTCCCCACCTCTCTACACCCTCCTTTCAGGTAGTTGTAGAGAGCAACAAAGTCCCCCCTGAGCCTTCTTTTCTCCAGGCTAAACAGCCTCAGTTCTTTCAGTAGTTGCTCATAAGACATGTGCTCCAGACCCTTCACCAGCTTTGTTGCCCTTCTCTGGACATGCTCCAGCACCTTCATGTCCTTCTTGTAGTGAGGGGCCCAAAACTGAACACAAGACTGGAAGTGCAGGCTCACTAGTGCCTAGCATAGGAGTGGGATAACTTCCCAGGTCCTGCTAGCCACGCTATTCCTGATACAGACCAGGATACCATTGGCCTTCTTGGGCACCTGCACACACTTCTGGCTCATGTTCAGCTGGCTATCAATCAACACCCTCAGGTCCCTCTCTGTTGAGCAGCTCTCCAGGCACTCCTTCCCAAGCCTGTAGCACTGCCAGGGGTTGTTGAGGCCAAAGTGCAGAACTCGGCATTTGGCCTTATTGAAAATCATGCAGAGCCTCCTTATCCACCATCAGATCGACACTTCCACGCTGCTTGGTGTTGTCTACAAAAATGACATATAATGACACATACTTCCAACTTACTCACTTTGTAGAAAGGCTTCAGTTATTCAGGCCAATGTGCAGTATTGCCACCATTTTAAAAATATCGATGAACTTCCAGATCCACCCTACCCTGTAGGAAACTTTTTTTTTGCCTTTCTTTGCCTTCAAGATAAGATTGGAGAAACCTGAAGCCACTTAAGAATTTGATCCTATAGATTTGGATAGTTCAGTAAATTAAGTGGGAATCATGTTATCCCACAAGCACTTACTACAGCATTTTTATAACTTCCTGAACCACGTTAACATTCCCAACTGTTGACAACTGGCTCCTATTCTAGGTAGACCTTGGCCTCATCCAGTGTGGATATTCCAAAGTTTTTGCAATGACTTCTGCACTGATAGTGGATCTATTCCAATTTTCTGCTGAACATAAGTAACCTTGAACGTCATGGACACAAAAATTCTCAGATGATGCCATGGTCATGTACAAATACCTCTATAGATGGTTGTAAGTGGTTATCCCTGTTAAGTTTGTTGCAGTTTAGATAAAGAAGGCTGGAAATTCCATTAAGTTATGAATAACATAGCTTGTAAGTCTGTGTAAGTGACCAATATGGTAGAAATGCAGTCAAATACAGTGAAAATGCATTCTAAGTGTATAAAAGGCCTAGAAAACTTTTGTTTTTTTCTTACAGACAAGGAAAGTAATTTGAATTCATCAAGAACTGAATTCAAAGTAGACAATGATACACAATTTGTGACTTTAAAAAAAATCCGTGAATATCTAAGCCTCTAGTTTTCATTTGTACTTGGAGCTATACTTTCTGAATGGCAAGACATTGGCAAGAACCTGAGATTTCAGAACCCTTTTTTTTCCCTATTTCTAATCTGCTAGAGTCACTGAGCAGGATATTCAAAAATTTATACAAACATATACTCTTGGAAAATCTCCAGCTTTTTAGACATGCACATACTGGACAATTCAAAGATGATAAGTTCATTGCACTGGAAGTACTATGGTCTGAGCATACCAACTTTTGTAGGCTTTATTTTTAGTTGATAGATTTTTTTTAAATGAAGGAACTTACTCTTTTCTCTGTATGTAGAGTGCCAAACACAATGAAAATGCTATTTGTTAGAGTCTCCTAGACATTATTGCACATAATATGAGAAACTAATAATAGCATTAACCTTGTGGGGTAGCACTTCCAAATACATTTCTTTCTTGAGCTGTGCCCTTAATTTTTACAAAATTACATTTCTAGTAGTTTGAAGGATTTAAAAAATAAAATCAAGTGGTAAAGTCTTAATATGAAAGAGTGAGTTGGTTTGTGACAATGCATTGGCCTTAGAAGCAAAAAAGGGCAGAAAGTCAAATACAACTAAAAATGAAATGTCTTAATATTGACCTCTAGAGACTGAATATTATTCCTTGTAATAAGGAATGTTAATGTTATTACTTGCAAATTATATTTTGTAAAGCTCTACATTCACTTTCTCTTTTATTTGTTTTAAGAATGATTGTAAAATTTTAGGTTGAAAATAGTATTAAGCTATAATATGTAAATGTTGTGTTATGTGACATTAAAGCCAGATGAAAAAACCTTATGACTTTGTTTGATGAATCTTAGATAGTAATCTTAATACTTTGCTTTGTTTTTGTTGAAGATCGCCTTTTTTAAATAGCCCTGCTGACATATAATACTTTACATACCCCCTGTAACTAGTAGTCTGATAAATTAATTGAGACAAATTAAACTTTGAAGTTTGTATCAGAGATTCTTTGGGCATTTAGGGACAAAATAATCGAACTTTCACTGTAAATATCATTACTAGATGAAAAGCTGAATTTATTTCTGTCTTAAAGGATAAATATTTTAATGTTAATGTCCCTACCATGTAGGTTCCATAAAGTTTTATGAACCTGGAGAAAACAATTTTTACTTCAATAAATTGACATGATACATTGTTTTTTTTTTTTCTTTTTGAGAGAGAGAGAACTTAGTGTATTGCTTATAAAAATCAGATTAAAGTTTACTAAATTAATGAAGCTTATTTTTTTTCTTCTAATAACTGAACATGCAGAGTATATGCTTTGACCTAGGAAGAGATAGCAAAACTGAAGCTATTAATATCTTAAATTTTTCTCTCGAATCTCTTAACTGAAATAAGAAGGCAACATTTTCTTCTTCATTTATTGTCTATTGCATATGTCTGTGGGTATACTAAATAATTTTTTGCTTTGTTCAGAATGCTAAACAAAGTAAAATAAATAACTACTTATAAACATTTACCTTTTTGCTTTAAAATCTCAAAAACATCATGCGATAGGGAAAACATTAACTCGTACGGTGAACAAAGAACTTTAAATTCTGAAACACTGGTACATGCATACCTGTGTTACCAGTTTGGTGCATCCAAGTTATAGAGTATGTTGCTTGGATTCCTCTGAACTAATTACTCCCAGATCTTGTTATGAACAAAGGGCAACAAATGCAAGTTAGCTTCAAAATCAAGAATTTGTTACTCTAGTTAAAGTCTCAAGAGTCTAATAAACTAGTAATTATTATTAGCTCAACTACCAACTTAATAAGTTATAATTTTAAATATATACAATTAAAATAAATAAACTTCTTTGATGAAGTCTTCACCCCCAGTAGTGCCCCGCTGCGTGCTGAGGTCAATAGCTCCAGTGGATTGAAGAAAATTATACACTGAAGCTTCAGCATCCCTGGCTCTTCACTGGAATGAGCTAAATGTTGATATGGATAGCATCTTCCCCCTCACTCCCTGAGGCAATTTTTTTTCATGTTTGTAGTATTTTGCTGTTTCTTCAGTGGTCCACAGGACCACACTATATCTAATTGCACTACATATGATACATTTTACATGTTTACCCAGGTCATCAGGTTGCATTCTTTTCATAAACAGCAGTATTTAATCTCGGGTACATTTAATCTCTATGCCCATAATTTTAAAGCCTCTGCACTGATCTTGTGCCTTCCCTCCTCTATGCGGTATTTCACTCCAGGGTTATAGACTGTTCATTCTACGACAAAAAGCTGCTGAATATGAATAACAAGCAGCTACCAAAATGTATATAGCTGTACACGTGAACATATATGCATGTGTATACATAGTTACACAATTTTACAAAGCTAAACATAGATAAAATAAAATCAGATAACATTAACCTGATCATGAATAAGTGCTTTTGTGGTTAAACAAGCTAAAAAATATCTTCAAAGATGAGTTCAGACAAAGCTCGGTAAGTCCTAGAGCATGCGTTGTTTTCTCAACACAAAGGCTGTAGACTGTTACAAGCAATCACAACATTTTACTGACCTAGAAGGCTGTGCTTGATTTCTTGCAGGAGATGATCCTAAGAAGATGCTTGAAGCTGATTTATAGGATCACTACTTAATTTCTCCAAAGTCAGCCAGTCGGTCTTTGACAATAGAACTCTGATTAACTGATTGTCTTGGTAGAATCCAGCATTGTAGATATTTATTTCAATTAATATAGAGTCATGTAGGGGACTATGTACAAATTTTTCTCTTCAGGTCTGGCCTGGAGCATGTTTGTAAAACAGAACTTACAATGCCATATGTCATTTGATTTTGTTTTCTGTAACATAGTTTAAAATAACAAGATGTAAATCCTGTTGCTACTTTCTTCATAACAAATACAGTCCAGACTGATGGTGGTAAAGATCTGAAGCAATATCTGGATTTAAGAATTTACTTCACTGGGATACTATGATTATACAGAGATGGTAAAATGGAGATATCAATGCTAGAAGAAACCAATCTGTCAAGTCCCTATAATGTTGTTCAGAACTATATAGCTATGGGTACACTGTTTATTAAGTTTAGCTTTGATATTTTTCTTCATATCAGTTTCAGTGATTTTCTGTACTCTGACCAAGTAACCTCCATCACTAGAGAATTCGCTACACTATACAGGGGCCCTGCATAACAGGACATGTTTAACTTTCTAGCACATACAACACTCAACAGTGAGATTAAGATGAGGGATAAAATAAAGAGCTATACTTATCACTATTGCAAAGTCTGTAATTTTATTGCAAAGTAGATCAATTTTATGAGGGTACATACAATCACATAAGCTCAGAAATGTAACCAGGCAGATAAGCCCTGCCTTTTGGTACCTTTGGTACATTGGTATCTGTGAAAGCAGTTACATATATATCAACTCCAGATCTTAGTTTTTAGACTTACTAACTCGGATTTCCACTATCATCTTATGCATTTGCACTATTTGCACAGTTTTATGGTGTAAACATTCATATTTCAGTTCTGCATTTGGATACAGACTCTTCTCTGTTGAAGAGAAAAGAAGGTTTAACTTTTACAGCTAATAAAATATTCACATACAAATAAACAGGATACAGAGAAAAATGTGTCTAATGATCAAATGTACTCTTTTGGGGTTGCAATTTAAGTATTATTTCAATTTGCCATATTAGAATTAAAACAACAGTAATACCAATAAATTACAGTATTATACTAATGAAAGTTACGCCAGATTTTATCTTAAGTGAACACTGAAAATTTTTCATTTTTTTTCACTGTGAAATAAAGATCAAACTTTTTAATTAGTTTAATAGCATTAATAATATGAATACTACTTCTAAGTAGCAGTCAGATTTGAGACTGGGCCTATAATAAATGTGAATAGTGACCCTGAAAACTCTGGGCAATTAGAGTAAATAATATTGCATTTCTTTTGCACTTCAGGAAGCAAGGTATTTGGCCAAGGTCAGAAATAGAAAACAGAGCTTCAGTGTTTTGTACCAAACAACAGAATTCAAGTACCACTGTCATATCCTTGCTAGATTTAGCTTCCTGAATCCCTAAACCCTTTCTAAAGAGTAGAGTCATCCAGTGGCAATGATAATTGCTTTTCCTGTCAGCCTCCTTTCCTGTGTGAAACCCCACAGTCTTGCTGTTTGCATGGGAGGTGGGATGGTTCCTGAAGGCAGTGGCCTGACCACTGCACGAGCCCTTCTCCATCTGGCTGGGGATGAGCTGGCTAGCAGCCAAGGCAAGGCTGACCTTGCTCCTGGGCTACCCACTTCTTCATCTGTCTGGGACCTTGCTGTGCTTCTCATAGGCTTCTCTCGCCTTTCTCCCGACTGCCAGAAAAACTGGTCTTCCATCTGGCTAGTGTTCAAGCTGATCCAGTCAGCTTCTCCACCTGGTTTATTCTTGGAAATATGAACTGAATGTTCTTAATTTAGAATAACCAACCTCCCTACCCTCTGTCCCCAGCCTACTTACTGCATCTATAACATTTAATTTTGGCTAGATTTCTGCATAATTGTAGAGAGGAGATCTGGTGGCTGTTTCCTTTTCTCTGTCTCTCTCTCTCTCTCTCTATATATATATATATATTTTTTTTTTTTCCCCCCAACATTCTTTTCTTCTCTTCTATTCTCCGGTAGCTGGCAGAAAGTTCCCTAAATATTGTGAAATTGTCACTTACAAGATCACTTATCCATCTTTACACAGTTTTCCTGTTTATTTTCTGCTGTTTTGTAAAAACAATCTCCCCCTCCCCCAAATGGTACAGCTTAAATTCTTTATTTTATATTTTTATTTTCTTTTCATCATACTTTTTATACACCACTATCAACTACACACATATATCACTCCCTCTCTCACTCGTGGGTAAAGCCCTTTAACAACACACATTTATAAAAATTGATTCCATATTAACATCTTATAGCCTTGGTACCAGATGGTAAAACATATAAGCAGATGATGGTATTAAAATGAAGAGCCTCTGTAAATATTTATAGTTTACTGTAAAATATCTCAGTGTAACTAGGTTTATTTTTCTCCTCAGATTTTATCACATAAGACCTTGTTTGTTAGTGGACTGTGTCAATGACTTTTAGAGGTCAATGTGTTTCCAAGCTGTTACTCATGCAAACATTCATGTCAGGGTCTTTGGCTGGTCTAACTGGCATAGACTACAGAGCAGTCAATGAAGTTAGGTAAGTTTACATCTGCCCATCCTACTCACAGATCAAATAGGAGCATTTTACAAGCAGCACTTACTCTTTGACATTTAAAGATAGAATGGACTTACATTATACCAGCTATAAATCTGTGTTAGGCAGTGCTATGTTAACTCTTTAATGAAAACTATAGTAGCACTTTAAAAAGAAAAAAAAAAAAAAAACATAAAATTTTTTATGTTTATGGACAATTTAGGATTCTGATGTTTAGCCCATATAAACCAATCTGTTAGTTACTTTAGGGTTTCCATTGATTTTAGTGCAATTTCAAACTGGTTTTTAGACAGAACATTCTATTAATACATACAATTATACACAGATAGTAAACAGGAATAACTCACTATGAATATTACAGTGAGAAATACAGAAAAATAAATCACATTATAAGTTTTATTTCAGATATATTACAGAAGGTAGAGTGAATTATTTCACTTCAAGTTATTAATTTGGACCTCTTTTTGGGTGGGTAAAATGCTTTAAACTCAGATTTATTTTTTTCTTTTTTAAGTAGTTATTTTGTTTAACCAAACCAGCAATCCTTTCAGTCTGTGATAGGTATTAATATTGTAGAAGCAATCACATGCCCTTTAGGTAAAAATAAAGGGAAACAAGTCAGAATTAATGTCATTATATTGACAGTTGAAGTTAAATTGTTGTGCACAGACTGCAACTGTAAACTCTGTATTAAATTTTCTTGTGTCCAAGAGTCTACCTCTGAACCGTCATGTAAAACACAATTTGCAAAAAAAAAGAAAACTTTCTTCCCCCAAATTTTTCCCTTGTGAACTAGAACAACAAATAGAAAGAGGAGGGAATTCCTTAAAAAAAAAAAAAAAAAAAAAAGGGGGGAAATCCTTAAAAAAAAAAAAAAAAAAAAAGGGTGAGAAGGAGGGGGGATTGGTGTCAAACAAAGCAAGTTTCCTCTAATTCATTTTTACTGACTGAAAGACATTTTCTCAGAGTGTAACTGAAAAGTCCATTTTTTTCATTGTAGAAAACCAGAGAGTTAAAATAATATTGTCTTACTGTTTTCCCCTATCCTGTACCTAGGAATAAAAAAAAATGTGGAAGTGAAGGGTGGTCCATGGAGCATAGAGTGAGGGCACGTTGTCCTGTGTCATTTTCTAAGCATTCATTAACAGAAAGAAAAAAATGGCCTTCTGCTTTGCTGGTGGGACATGAGAAGAAATGTTAACATTATGAAATTCTTCAGACAAGAATCCTTTATTCCTTAATTTTATTTTATTTTGTTTTATTTAATTTAATTCATTTTTGGAACATAAATGTCATGGGGATTAATTAAAAGAAGAAAAAGCCCAAAACACGTTGACATTTCTTAAATTGGAATATTTAATTTACTTTTTTTAAACTAATCCAACAGGGTTATTTTTCTGTGACTGAAATTTATGCATAAGTGTCTTTTCCAAATTACGCTGACCTGGCCATGTAATCCCTATACCAGCTCTTGTACTAATCTCTGCACTAGTTTTCATATTGAGAGGTTAAAATGCAGTAGAACACTGGGCTGATCAGTCACAGCTATAGATTTGGTCTTCATGAACCTGTGTTTAATATTTCTAATAGTTCTTCTAGCTTCATGCTTCATTGTTTTCTACATGTAAATAGACATACTAATACTGACTTAGCTACCTATGATAGAGGCAGAATAACCTTCTAACATTTGTAGCAAACTGATCATGTATGTGAAAAAGTGTATGAGACTTACATAGCTATTCAAATGGAAAGAAATGTTTGTCTTGTTATTCCTCAATATATTTTATAATAATTCATGACTGAATTCTGACTTTCACTTTATATACCCTGTATCTAATAGCAGCTGCTGTCCTCTCTACAGGTACCAGGTGGGAGAATATGAACTAGTTACTTACAGAAGTCAGCTGAATTCAGGCCCTTCTTAGGATGTAATCATCAGCATGAGACCTCGGGCTTAAAAACAGATGAGATGACATTCCCAGTTTCATTCAATCTGTGTCTAAACAGTGTGTAACAGTAAGAGAATAAGAGAGCTCCATTCCCTAAGGGGATCATCTTGGAGTTTTTCTTGCTCTGAATTTTCTCTGTTGATTTTATCTTGTGGTTGGAATATAAACAGGAAAAGATAATAAAGTGTGCATATTATTTTCCGAACACAATGTATTCTACATAAAAATTTTCACTGAGAAAATAAAAGTGTAAAGGAAAGCAAAGAAAGGAATAATCTTTGGAAAGGTCTGATTACAATACGATATTCAGATCCTTTTAAGAATGTTATGCACCATTTCTGTAGACTTTTCACACATATTACTAAGTACACACTTATCTTAAGAAATTACACTTTGTTGCGATTTATTAAACTTTCCACTCTGGAAAAACAAAGAAAAAATAAAAAAGATTACATAACACAGAAAGGAGAGAATCATGTGGGAAAAATGTAAAACACACCAACTGATCATTAAATATTGAAACAAATAAGGCACAAAAACATTCTGAAACTGATGCTGTGAAAAAGACTCTCACCTGTCTTGTAGATTAATCCATGCATTTTTGTGTTTACACTGCCTCATGTGTAGCTTCTAACTGCTGTTCTAGAAGCTGTGATTTATAACATATTTTAGTGGAAACTGAATTTTAGTTGCAGTGGAATTATTAAAGAAGTGAAAGGAAAAATAAATAACTAATTTTATTCAACAAAATGCTTTCATTCAGCATAGTATATTGATTTTGTACAGTGACAAAATATTGCTCAGGAATGCAAAAAAAAAAATTTATTTCAATCTATGCAGCTCTCCAAGCACCACTTCTCCTTCCTCTTTTGGTTTCACTTGGTTCCTCTGAGAGCTGTGCCTCCCTTAAGTGGTAACAGGTCAGATTTGCTTTGGGAAAAGCCACATATCTGGATGCCCATAAAAAGTCCCTAGAAATGGCAAAGTTCCCAACAATTAAAAAAAAAAATCACAACAAAAATCCCCAAAATTCAGTATTGAGTCCCCAGAGATGAAGTTATTAAGAATACTCTCATTGCTCTTGTTCATAACCCACTGCTGCTATTTTTGCAGCGTGTTCTCCACCTTTTATCAGTGTTGAGCTGGATTCTTATCTAGTTTGGAATAATTCTGCTTAGCTTGATGCAAATTCCAAATGCCTACTCCAAACGCAAGAGACATGATTTGGGTATAGGTGATTTAGGAGAATTATCTCCCTTCAAACCTTAAGTTCTGAAACCTCTCCCTCCCTATCCTTCGCTGAGTAAATTTGACTTACTCTGATATAACATCAATATTTGAATAAATTACCTTATTTTCTCCATTATATATTTGCAAAGATTATAAGCTTTTACTTGGAATTTGGAAATACCATATATAATACAAAAATAATCCGTGAATAAACTACACTCTTCTCATACTTTATGCCAATGATCTATAAAAATGTAAAAACATCATAACCTGCATGATATTCAGAGACCACATATGGAGATGAATACTTCCTCTTCCCCCCATTTTCATTTCACAGGAGCACTATATTGCTATGCAAAACTGAGAAGACTTACTAGGTAAGTCTTTACATATGTTGCTTTAATATAGCAGCTTGCCATAAAACTCAGCAGACGTTTGATTAACTTAACTTTTTCCCAAATATGAAGCTTTTAAAACAGCTTTATTTTTAAAATAATTATTTTTATTTGTAGATAAAACCAGGATTTCTTATTCACTGCAAATTAATATGTATGCAATTTATTAATTCATTTTTAACCTTCTATTCATTTTCACCTTCAACCTAATTTTTCTTTGGGTATAAAGTCTTTTTTCTTCCTTGTGTTTTATGACAGAAATCCCCCCTTAGGTGGATAGAACTGAAACCCCATCAACAAACTTCCTCTGAACCCTTGCCTTGGGTAAATGCAGTCCATGAACACAGCAGAAGAGTAATTAAATAATAAATAAATGAAAGAACAAGAAGAAACGCAATATGTTATTTTTTGTCTTTTTTTTTTTTGCCCATGGTCTCTCCACTCCCCGCCCCACCCCCCC
>NW_010340535.1:51778-68795 GCF_000700745.2 Antrostomus carolinensis
CCCTTTTGGTTTTCCAAGATTTTTCAAGAAAACATTTTGCCCTCACCAAAGGATTGGATGTTTGAATTCTTCTCATACTGGAAAGTGATTCAGGGAAGAACTCTTTCCTGTAGTCCCACTGAATGAACCTAAGAGAGTAAAATCTTCTGCAGTCAGTCCAATTAGGCAAGTGTCAAAGATGAGGATACAATCTCATTCATCTCCTTCAATGAGAACAGACCCTTTTTTAATCCTTTCTCTTTTTTTTGTTGTTTTTGGTTTTTTTACAGTGTTCTTTATTCTGTTTAAAAATAAGCAGATGTCCTAGAGTTTTCCATCTTTATTTTTTTTTCCTTAGTTACTGGAAAATGGAGTAGATTTAACTAAAAAAACAAACAAAAAAGCAAACAAAAAAACCACTCTACTGAATTCTTAAAATTGTTTTTCTTCAAGACATTATAGCACATACACATATACACTTATCTACAAAATATGATTGGTCATTATATTTGAGCAGAAATTTAACTTTGAAAGGAATTAATAGGTGACATGTTACCATTGGCTGATCAGTAACCAAGATTTAAATTGTATAGACATTTTAATTTTGATTTTATTATCATGTTCTTGCCCCCAAGCAAGCACCTAATTTAAGCTATAGCTTTTGGATGGATAAAATTACTATTTTTAATTGCAATAGATATAATGAAAAATGAAAAGACTCCAAACAGTTTCACTGGAATTCTGAAGTTTCTCACTCTCCAGTGTCAATATGAGAACTCATGTATTTATTTAGGAAAGATAAAGTTCATTTAATTCCTCCAAACCTCCAGTAAACTTTTGTTCAGGCAGTGAGTAGAGCTCCTCATGTGTTCCCTCAGAACCGGGTTGCAAATTCATGTTGATTGTACTACTAATTCTGCTGTTAGCAAGAAACAGGTCTTCCCTGTAAAGCAAGATAATGTTAAGCTTCTAACACACCTTGGAGGGAAGCTGTGACAACAGTCAAGGTGACGGTGGCTGCTGAAGGCTACTGTATCACTGAGATCCCTCTCTGCAGGTAATACCATGGTTGGTGAGATCAAGAAAGAGCTAACAAGGTAACTATTTTCCTTAATATGTGACAGTCCAAATTATTTCTTTTCAATGTTAATATCAAAAAGCCTGCCTAGACAAAGAGACCAGGATGCTTTTTATCACATGAGAACATTGTACTGGGAATAAGTATGTGTTGTCTTCTCATTTGAGAAATGTTTTCTCATAATGTTGTGAATTAGCCGTCTTATTTGACTTTTTTTTTTTAAGGTGCAAACTACACAACTGTTTCTTTTTTCCTTATTGTCACATACTACTTGTACTTTGACAAAAGTCCCTCCTATTCTGGTTAGTTTGTCTCATCATTTCTCCAACAAAAAATTCCATTAAAAAAACATTTTTATTTGCTTCCTACTGCTCATTTCTGCTTCATTCACACAGCACATCTTATTTAGATTACATCCTGTGACAAGATTCAGCATTCTCAGTAAATGGGCATATCTTGTTTGCCCAAACTGTCAACAACAGTTTTACCCTTTTCTTACACCAATGTCTAGTTAATTCTGAGCTGGCAAATGAAACATCACCTCTTCTGTATTGCCAGAAAGCCAGTGGAAGCAGCATGGGTAAAAAAGCTGTTTTCCCAGGTGGTAGATGGTAACATATCACTGAATTCTAACTACACTTCTTCAGTTTCCACAGATCTTAGGAGAACATCTTTCTCCTCTTCCTGTTTTTCTACTTAGTATCCTCTGTACCTCACCCTGTGCAGAGCTGATGTCAGACCATGAACCAAAAGTGGGATTCAACCATTCTTAGTAAACAGCAGCTCTCCCCAAATATTCTTGTTTTTTAAAGGAAACAAGCATGACAAAAAGTGCAAAGATATGAAAATGTGATCTTAATCGATGTCGATTCTTTCACTCAAATCTAACCTCAGGTTTCAGACAAAGAAAACAAGTTTTGCCTAGCACAGGTAAAAATACTTGAGGTAAGAACACCAGAAAGAATTATTTGTCAACTTGGTTTTGATACCTAATTTAATAAATAATTAAATAACTATTATCAAAAATACAGTATTATTGAAGAATCTTAAGATATATAATACTATCATGTTTCCTCTGATTTGAGAAAAAAAAATTAGCTAAGCTACCTACTTCTTAAAACTGATACAGTATATAATTTGATAAATTGTATATTAATTTCCCATCTGGGAAAAAAAAAAAAATATTAGCTAAGCTACCTACTTCTTAAAGCTGATACAGTATATAATTTGATAAATTGTGTATTAATTTCCCATCTGGGAAAAAAAACAAAAAACAAAAAACAAACCAAAAAAACCCCACCAAACAACCAACCCTACATTACTTATACTGAAGTAGTTAGGAAGAGGTAATCCTCAAGAAGTTATCAGGAGATCATCCTCAAAAGATTAAGTAATTCTGAATAATCTCACAAAAATCCAACTCCTCAGATAGCGTATAGATTGCTTTTCTATAAAGCATAAGGCTTTCTGACTCTCTCAAGATGGACATAATGGATGGACAGTTTTTCTGTGTTACTTTAAGACCATTCATTAAAAGTTTAAAGGTTTGTGATATTGGGGGTTTTTGTATTTATTTGGAACCAGCTGATTTTCCCCTGACATCTAGACATAAATACAGTAAACAGTGATTCAGTGTTAGCCAAGGTACCAGAGCTCACATATGCATTAATCAGAACTGTTCCCTTTGCAGATCATGTTGTTCTTTGACCTGGCAACACTATCTAGTCACATTTTCTTACAGTATTGCATATGCTGAAGAATCACATTTCCTCATTTGCCATCTTTTATGTTCTGGCCATGAGATTCCAGGATGTCTGAGTAAGATAAGTAGGGTTGGTCAGAGTTTACTTTCCTTCCTATCCAGAAAAAAAATATGCTGAAAAATAAGTGACAAAAGTTTAGACAGGAGTTTTTCAATTTCCATATAGGAACAGTTGTTAAATTTTCTTAGACTGGATGAGGAACAAAGAGGGAAAGTTAACTTTTCTCGTGATGTCAAAATTTTCTATTTAAAGGACCAAATTTCAGGAGAAAAAAAAACTGAAACTGTCTATCAACTGAAAGCATATTTATTCCTTAAGCTACTAATTTCATAGTGGAACATCTAAAATTGTTTTTTTTTTTTTAGTTTTATCATTAACAGGAAACATTAAGTCTGACAAAATGTCACGTTCGTTGTTTTACCATTTAGGACTTCTCAGAAATCTTTTTGGTTTGGAGCTAATACTGATGTAGCACTAAGCTCTAAAATATCTCACCATACATGTATCTTCCATAAAAATTACAGAAGTGTTACTGTAATGCACAGTTCTTGCTTATTCCCCAAATATCCTTATTTCTTTCTGAGAGCACAAGGAATAGAAAATGAATATTTGAATTATTGTTTAAAATTTCCTGAACTGACTTAAGATAAAACTTAATTTCTACTAAAAAATATAATCCGTTGCATAATTATTCCACAAGATTTTAATTACATTATTTTTATTATATTTTTCAGCTGACTATAAAAATCCAACACTAGCTAGTAGACAAAAAATAGCTTCTGTAGACAGTTGCAAGAAAAGTAGAAGGGTTTATTTAATGTCTCTCAAAATACATAAGGACGTAAACCGATACTTTAGGCATCATTTTTTTTTCAGTGTGAAGGTGTTATGATTCTTAAAACTAAATTATTTAGGAAAAGAAAAGGCTGGAGGGCAAAAAACAGACTGTAGAAACTCTCTACTTTGACTAACTTTTGTGACTACTCTAAATTGATCACTTGTTTCCTTGACTAATCTCTAAACAGAGGGCATATCCCTTTCACTTGCAAAATACTCTCATAGAATGAATTACCTTCCCACCACCTTGGTTACTTGCCAGGGAGTATTTTATTTTTCCACTAGGAAAAATAAAATCAGCTTGTATCTTGCTTGCTAGAGCCTTCTGCATTTTAATTCTGAACTCTGAATGAACATCAGAGAGGCCTTATGATATTTTGCACAAAAGCGCCTGTGTTCATAGTTTTACTCATGGCACCCAAAATAGCATGCAGTAAGCAGTGTCATACTGTGAGTTTTCAAAACTAAAAGCAGAAGTGACTTATACTGGCAGGAAGCTGTAACTCCTAAAGCTTTCCGAGAATTTGTGAAGTAAAAGGGAACTGCTTACTTCTCTGCACCAGATGTTTAATTCAGCTTTTACAGTACACATTTCTTTAAATGTAGGAGGCTCTGAGGTTACACAGGTAAGATATCTATCTTTTTTTTCTTTATTATCTTCAAAAATCAAATTTATAGCATTTAGCTGGGTGTCTCCACTGGAAAAACTACAATAGGCAAAGACAAACCCAGAAGCCACTCAAATTCTCTGGAAGGAGAAATCTGTTTTTACTATATCTCAGAGTCCACTGATTAACTTCTATAGCTGTGGAAATCCAACTTTCTAAATTGGATTTACCAGAGGAAATACTTACTGTGCTTGTTTTGTGTTCAACTTGCACATTAAAATTTTCATGCTGATTACCAATCTGTTTTTGCAAGACCCCCACCTCTGATAGACTGCTTGTGATTGCTTCATCTAGACTACTACTTCATGGAAGTGATTGTCACTAAGATATGATTACAATTTCTGAGGGTGACATCAAGAAGAATGAAAAATCTCTTGTTTTATGAGAACACTTAGAAATACTCCCTGGCTTGTTATTCTCCAATCTACTGTGGCAATAATAATACATTTTTTATATTTTTTTTCTTAACTTTATACTCACATTTCTGTTCCCATTTTTCTTTATAATATCACACCTAGGAACTGCAAAGTCTTTCAGACCACAAAAAAAGGGATGCCTCTACTTTTGTTGAATCTCAAGTGTAAAATGGCAGTTTGTGAATAAATAAGAGGTTCAAAGAGCAGCGCAGAATATATGCTATCAAAATAGTTGTATTGCAAGCTTCTTTCATAAGCCTTCTATTAGGAGATATAGCTACAATTTATTTCTCATATTCAAACTCTCTTGACTGTAGTCAAGAAACAGCCAGTAGAATATAGCCCAGAGTTATTTAATAGCTGTTGATTGGTTATTAAAATGTTGAATGTCTGTCGGCTTGTTCATTTCTACAAGTTATTTTGTTGTGAAACTGGTAGGAATTACATGGCTTTTGGATTATGATTATTTTTTAATAGATTACAATTTAGAATGAGTTGTGGTCGCAAAAGCACTCCAGATAAATTAATTTAATATACCAGGATAGATTTGCACTAAGGTGCAAAAATTGATCTGTGTAATCAATTTTAGGAGTTATAATGATATATTTCAATGTTTAGTATTTTTCTGTTAGAAGTGTTGAACCAAGCACTTACATAAAATTAATATGGGGCTGTGTCTGGAGTTTAGACTTGCTGCACTTTTAAAAGGCTGAAAAATACATTGGTGTAAGAGCTAGCAGACCACAAAAATCCATTCTTGGAATTATTTTTAGGTAAAGGAGGGAGGAAGAAAGAGGGACTTGCCCAGAAAATATTCTAAGAAAAGTAACTTAAAATTGAAGAACAAAATTACAAATATACTATGGAAAGCCACAGAATTTTAGAACAAAAATGTAGATATTTTAACCTAGCATTAGGTAACTTATGAAATTATAATGCATATTTTGCATTCAGAACTGCTGAAATGTGGAATATTTTTTAAATGAACTCAATATTTTGCCTCTCTGTTTCAGAATGCTTTAGAATTACTAACCTGAAGTAAATATCGGACAATATAATCACATTTTGATGTTGAAATAAGAAACTAGTATGTGATATGCTATACAGGAAGATTTTAATAATGCCCATGGTTTAAACTGCCTCTTGCTCTTCATCATTGCCCTTTGTTTTGTTTGCTTTGATAGTTTAGAACTCTTGGGGTGAAATTTCCATTGTGTAGTCTTTGCATTGCATTCACTGTAAATATACTTGGAAACTTCTTGTTTCTTAGTCAGAAAGATTCTTACATCAGTTTAATTTTAAACAAGTAATTTTGCCAACAGATCTACCAATACAATAGGTAATACTGAATTAAAGTCTTAGTCATTTTGTAGGTGAAAACCACTGTTCACATTTGCTTTGCAAGTCACAGAAAGTCTTGATTTCCCCCACAGTCCCTTAATTTTTTCTCTATTTTAGCTATATTCCCAAGCCCTTTTGAGTCTACATGATGCTGAATGAAGAAAGGTGTAACAGAATGTCTTCCTTATCCATCGTTTCAATGTTCTTAACCCAGCAAAATACTTGTTTCTGAAGATGAATTAATTGAGAGGCCAGAGTGTGTGTGGAAGCCTCAGCTATCCTGGGTTTTACAGTCAGTGTCATTTCAGACCCTGCTAAGTAGACAAGGCACATATCCATTACAGAGGAGGTTGATGAGGATGGAGCAATCTCAACAAGTCCACATGGGACAGACCTGGGAACATAACTGTGCTTTGGATACACAGATCCAGGTCTCTGCTCCGCAGCTGCATTGCCTGTAGCATAAAAGGGATTGCAATTGCTGCTGCTAACAAGCTGAAACTGTTAACAACCCTTGCAAAGGGACGTTACTCCCAGGCTTTCTATTAGGGACAAAAACATCGTGAAAACCTTGTAAATGGAAGGTGATATTAAATTAGAATCCCTCATTCTCAGACCACTGATCTGTTAAATCAAACTCCTTTTCAAAGAACAAAATTAGAAACACTCAAATAAACAACAACATAAAGGATATTCAATTAGGAAAAAAGAAAGAAGAAAAACTTCAGTAAAGACTTCTTGTCTGCAAATATAGTAGTGGAACTAAAAATACCTGAAGTAAGATTACTAAGATTATTTTAAGGGAGAACTCTCAAGTTTATATATTTTGATGTAGTGTTAAATTCGTGGAGGACAAATTTTTACATTGGCCCTTTTTTTTTTTTTTTTTTTGGTCCAACTTATGACTTATAGTTGTTGCAACCTTAAAAATGCTAACTAAACATTAGAGGAAGCTAAGCTGTCACTTAACATTTTCCTGGTTTACTTTTTAAATGGAATTATGGCATACTGGTAGCCAAAACACTTTCTAGTAGAGTAAATTATAAAATATAAATAACAAAATAATAAATTAATTCAGTGTGACTGAGCACTGTCTTTATGTATTTATTCTGATTCAAATCTGGCCAGGATAAAAATCTCTCTACCAAAGAAAGTCTTTTTCAGTATTTTACAGATCTTTAAGACGGTCAGCGGTAAAAAACATGGGTAAATTAAAAAAAAAAAAAAAGTTCTTGAAGTTTTATTTTGCTTGACATTTTTCTGTTTGAAACTGTTTTCACAACTATATTAAGCAATATTATATACCGTTACTATATAATAAATATTTTAAATGTACTGCCCTCATTTTCATGCAGCATAAAGTTTTGTGCTCTTTCACTGTTAACCTTCTGGTGCTGTAGCCAAACTGATGAGTTCTCTGTAAATAAAGACATTATAAAAATTAAAAGGGATCTAAAGACAGAGTGCTTAGCAAATGGTAAAGAAACTATGGTTACACACTCCTTTCCCTGCAGAGAACCTTTTCAGAATGGTGAATAGGATAAGTGGAATAAGTGGGGAAAAATTTGCATAGCAATGTGGTAAATTTTTGCCTCCTGCGGTTCATAAGTTGAATTGGGAGAATGCCATCTGGTCAGGAAAAAAGGCTTTGCAAGAAAAACTGTATTTATTTAGCTTCCCCTTAAAAATTTGAAATTGTTAAATGAAATCTAGATATCCAAAACAGAATTTATCAGGAGATGGAACAAGGAGCTACGTCTTACATTGCTTTGTGAACACTGGTTCACTGGAGGTAATCATAAGTGAACAGAGCTCACTTCCTAGGATTTTTACCCATGGTGACTAAACACGGGAAACAAAAACTAGAAAAGATGTGAATCTTTGTTAAATCATTAATCTGTGATTTCTGGATGATTGGAATTTCGAGAAAACTGCCAGCAAACTTCATAAATAAAGCTGAGAAAATCATAACACAGTAACACATCAGAATTCATATAACTAAAAATACTCTAAATATTTTCTACATATTTTTTTGGAATTTACTGAAAACAGTCATACAAGCACACATGCCCATACACAAAACCATGCTCTGTGTTACATGTTGACATGAGAAGTATGAATGTGCAAACTGCTACAGAAGCTCCCTAGTGCCTTGATGAATTTGCATGTGTTTTGGGGAAGCTGGACACAGAGTAGTAGTACTCCTAACTTTGGTTGCCTTTTGACTGATCCATGACATTTGAGGTGATATGAAATGGAATTTTTTAAATCTAAATGGTGCAGATTCCTTTTCTCTTTCATTCTTCAGATTAAGAACATAAAAAGAGACCATTGTGCAAGGCTCCATGAGCCACAACAATGGTCATGTTCCTGACACCCTCCCTAGGCGTCTCAGCTTCCCATGGACCCCACAGAAAACTTGAGGGAAAGAATGAAAGGAGAGGAGGACATATGCCAGAACGGTGCATACTATAAACCCCTCATCTTTTCTAACAAATTGGAAAACAGTGCTATTTTCAGTTACTGCCTTGTTCATCTTCAAAGAGCTAATCTCTCACTCTTTCTCCATGAGATGCAGATAACAATTGGAGAAGATTAAGGGCATTGCTGGTGCTCTTTTTAGGTATCACTGCAATATATATTGGCTGGATCAAAATGTACCCTTAAAAATAACTCCCACTGGTAGATAAGCTAGAATGATTTATGCTGCTTTATATCCCATGAGTTACCCCTGGAAAATAAAACGACATTTCCAGGCAAATTAAGATGACAACCAGACTTACAGAATGAAAATGTGGTAAGTGTATTGGTTTTCCCCTAACATCAAATTTAACATATAAATTGAATTGGTTTCAAATGCCAGATCATTAGATAGCTGGCATACATGGCTATTTTCATAAAAGACTGACCCATGAAATGTATAAATAGCATTTGGAAATGTCACATAAACTGTGCTGATTGCTCAGCTTTTCATATGCTTGCTTTCAAGGGTGTGCTAGTGTCATAAAATTAGACCCATTTTCTGGTGCCTTACATGTAATATTATTCTACTTAATTCTTTATCTCATTTATTTTTTCAAGTTATTGTCTTATGAAAAGATCTTTTCCCACTTAAAGATTATGGGAAAACAGAGCCTAGACTCAAAGGCTCTGTCACAGTTTGAGACAGTGTGGAGACTAAATGGGCTCAGTTACCTGAACAATTTAATCACAGATATATACAATTTTTACAGGTGACACAACTCTCCTGACCTGCAGGGGGGAAGGTGTTGCCCTTTAGGTGGAGGATCAGTCAAATCAGTACAGCAGTCCTCACAGTGTGGTGCACAGTCTGGGATGGGACCATGGGGGGTCTCTGGGGTCTCTCTGGTTCCCTTTTAGAGTTCTTCCACATGTACCCAAATAGTTTCTTCCCCCACATACCCCTGGGGTCCCTCCCCCATGTACCTCCCAGGTCTCTCATTGGACTACCCCAACTCCATCAATTCCTGGTTCCACAGGAAATATCTGACTGGGATCCCCCATTTGAATCCCCTCAGCACCCCACACCAGCCCGTGGATATGTCTGTGACCCCTATGGGCTTTTCTCCTCTGCTGGTAGCTCCTGCAGCCTCACAGGGGCTGGTTGCACTAGAGGTGCTTCGTTATGTGTGTTTTGCTGGTGGGACTGTTCCCCTGCACAGTGGGGTTCACATCCTGGCACTGCCAGGTCCAGCCATGTAGATATGGACAGGTAACAAATTTATCAAGAGATACATCAGTAGGAGTAGCTATGTGCAAGCTGTGTGCAATGGGAGCCTGAGATCCCCTCAGGTGATAACCTAAGGACAGATCCTGAAGCATCTTCTTTTGATGAGCAGAGCTATTGAGTTCCACCACCATCATCTGAACAATCCAAACAAGTAACTGCCTGCTCACAGCAACCCAACATTAACAAAACAAAAGGTTCCTATTACACTGAGTCCTTAAAGCCAAATCTAAGAATTAAGTTACATTAAACAAAAAAAAGTTTCTTTCAGTAGATAATATTGTATATTTCCTATGAACTAAAATATTCCCTCAGAAAAAAAAGAAAATTTAAAGCAAGAGCTTACCCCCAAATATAGTGTCTAAAATCATGGGTTTGTTGTGTATATGAAGCATTCAAAGAAACTCTGAAATATAAATTTACAATCTCATTTTCCAGATATATTATACAAACTGGAACTGTAAATAATTCAAAGAATAACTGGTAAGTTGTCACAAATAATGGATTTTTGCTTTTCTATCCATTGGGGTTTTTTTATGTGGTCTGCCTTTCTTTCTTTCTTTCTTTCTTTCTTTCTTTCTTTCTTTCTTTCTTTCTTTCTTTCTTTCTTTTCTTTTCTTTCTTTCTTTCTTTTCTTTCCTTTCTTTCTTTCTTTCTTTCTTTCTTTCTTTCTTTCTTTCTTTCTTTCTTTCTTTCTTTCTTTCTTTCTTTCTTTCTTTCTTTCTTTCTTTCTTTCTTTCTTTCCTCTTTTTTCTGATAGGTAGTCTCTCCAGAACAGTAGCTTATTTCCAAGTGGGGACATACTGCTTAGGTCTGAGCTACTATAACCTGATTCATTCCATTTTGCTTGAAATGAAAACAAGGCAGCACAGCAAAAAGTGTTGCATCATAAAAATGATAGCTGTATTCCTGAGTATTACTAATAGTAAATGTCAGAGAGAGTAAAAAGTACACTACTTCAGTAGGATATCTGAAGATAAACTCTGTTGGAACAATTTTAGTGACCTTTTACAGAGAATAACTTTAGATTTCTAGGAATTTGTAATTGTGTACTTTTTAAAAGTCTGAATATGCTGGTGCAATGTTCACCATACCTAAACCAGAGAAATGACATGAGCCTACAGGCTCACACAGCAGAACCTACTGGAGAATGAGTTGATGCTGGTAAAAGACTGAAATCATATTCACATCTAATGCATTAAAAAGGTAAAAGTTTTAATATATATGTGACAAAGCTACAGAAAACTATAAAGTGAGGAAATAAAGAAAACTTAGTTTTGCTTTGATGTTTTTTTCACACCCAAAACAAACATGTTTCTTTTCTTTCTACACTATAACATAATATTTATGATTTACATATGATACTATGATTGCGTAGTAATGTGACATTATGATAATAATCATATTGATCATATGAAGGAAAAGCATTCTGGTAATCAACTGAGTTAAGTAGGGATTCAAAATGTGTGAGAAAAAGTTTCCTGATTTTTATTTTTTTTTTTAATAATATACTGGAAAACATGAAGAAATGTTAAGTCCTTTGGGTAATATTATTCCTCTTGTCTAATCTAGATACAAATGGTTACTAAAAAGTGTTTATATTATAATTCAAAGTAAATTGTACCAAGAAGATAAATAGTGTGTTTTATAAGCATTTCAAACATTATTTTGAATTAGTTAAGCTATGAAGTGTCTTTGTTCTAGTCTAATTTCCTTCACTGAAATAATCTATTTCGATGCAAAATGCAAAACATATCTAACAGAGGAACTGTGAGTTATACTCCTCAATGTAAATTAGTACTAACATATTTGAGAAGATGAGCCTTAATTTTCAGTAATATTAATATGAACTGAGACATGAAAGAACTTGCTCAAAACCAGAATGTTTTTGTGGGGATTAAAGTAACATTAAGAACACAGTCCATCTGACCTGTTTGTAGATGTCTTTTAGGTAATTTACTAGCTTAGGTTAAATGTCGAGATCCTTTCTAGTCAGAAGGAGGGTGATTTAGACTTCATATGTTAGTTACCTTTCTCACAATGCAGTAAAATACAGATTCCTTTCTCTTTCCATTGACTCTTTCCATTGAGGTAGCTGTGTAGGCACGTTACACCAGGTCTTCAATTTTCAGGTGCTTAAATTAATAAATGTAATCTTAATAAAACATAGGAGTCTCAGCCTTTGCATCATTAAAATCAGAAATGCTATCTATAGCATAAAAAATTATAATTCACAAGCATGGGAAAAAAAAAATAAACTCTTATTTTATTAACAGGCCTATAATATCTGAGTCCACAACACTGTAATATTTTATCTTGTAGTAACAAATTTTCAATAAAAAGGAATTTCATTACATACTATGTTCTGTTCTTCTGATAATAAAATTAATTATTCTACCTCATTTAGCAGTTGTATTTAGCAGGTGATGATTCTAGGAGTAGAATTAATTCACAAAAATAGTACTAATAAAGGTAATGTAATAAAAAAGTAATAAAGTAAACTAAAAAACCCCAAAACCTAAACATTTTCAACAAAAATCAAACATTGTGACTTTGGTCAAGGCTCCGATACATCAAAGTGACAGTAGGTACATGTGGAGAAGCACTGGATGCTTTTTACTCGTCAGAAACTGTGAATAAGTTTGATTTAACTGAGGTAGAGAGGCCGCAAATTGATTTCTTGATTCATTTAAGACACAGCCAGAGGTATAAAACCCCAGAGAGAAGAGGACAGCATTATTGTTTCCTTCCTTAATAGGTGTAAAGTGTTGGAACTCTGTCAAGTGGCGGCAAGTTCATCTGTGTAAAAGACAATGTAAGGTATTTGCCCATCGGACACATCGATCTCTTGATGCAAGGGAGAACCGTAGGTGGCAGCCTCAGCAGCCGCTGATGGCTTGCTGCCTCCCACTGCTGGGGGAAGGAGATAACCAGGGGATGCTGAACCAGCCCAGTCCGGCTGCCAGTCACACCACCAAGCTCAGGCATGCAGGCTGCAGCTGTGCTGCTGGCAAATCCCAGGAGGTTTATTAGTCACAGTCCTACTTGGACTTGCCCTATATTACTTCATGCAGTTAGTAGTATTTAAAAATTGTTTCAAAATTAGCTCACAATTAGTTAAAAATCGACTCAAAAAACCCAAATTTAAAGTTACATATTTTCACATTCCTCTAGCTCAAAAATTAAAAGGAAAAAAAAGAAAACAAACAACCCTTTTCAATTTTTGAAAAACTAAAATTTTAAACTGCAAACCCCACCATTTTTATAAAAAAATGGTCATAAAGTACAAGGGAAATTTTTTATTTGTTTGTTTTATTAAAAAAAAAAAAGTTTCATTCAAGTATCTTGCACTGAAGTCACAATGGATTAAAGATTTTTAGAGGTCATAGCTTGACAGGTATTGCTTTAGGATTTCAGGACTTATCCGTTACGTAGCTAGCTATAGATACATATTGCTAAGTTTGCATAAAGGTCTGTGTGTTTACCACTATTTACTATTTGTTTAAAAAATAAACTACATATATAAAAAAAGGAAACAATTTTATAGTATGTGCATTAAATCATATATAAGCCCCTAAATTTGAAAATTAGGGTTGGGTTTTGATCATTTACAAGGCCACAACCTGGCTGTACAGCAATAATTCACCCATGATACTAATGGTGTCTTAAAAACCCATTATTTTAGTGTTGGAAATGAAATTATTTTAAACTTTGAACTTCTGAAATATTTCTAAATATTCAGTAACTATATATTTAGTTTATGTTTTCTTTTCCCTTATTCATAATGCCCTCTAAATCTGTGATAAAGAAAACAAAAATAATGATGATGTCTTTGTCTTGTAACCTTCTTGCAGGTTGCAATTATAGCAGGGGAATCTTTTGCCACATTTTGGGATTAATTTGACATTTCCTGATAACCCTAAACAAAACATATAGAGTTGAATTTACTCCATTAAACTCAACGCAGTCAAAGACCTCTTTCTATAAAGAATGAGAAAACCAGGAAGAATCTTGGTTATCAGATAGGTAAAGTGATTAAGCTACAAGTACTTTCTTTTTTGCACTGGTTCTTGTATTAAGCCAATTTTTTATTATTTATGTATCAGTTAGGAAATTGTGCTAAAATCTTACCAAAGACATTATCCTGAAATATTAGTTTTCTTTCAGTTCTTTTCATCCCTCCACAGAAAAAAAATCATCATTTTGGGGATATTGTCTAAGATTTCTAAAGAGAAACATGTATTTGGATTTAATTGTAGTGAGGTTGGAAATATTTTTTAGATATTGTGCTAAGATGCTCAACAAAATGAACGCTATACAGGAAAAAGCTCTGTGACATGAAGAGATTAACTTTAGCCCTGAAAAGAAACAGTACCGTGTTTACTAAAGAGCTGAAACTGTAAACATTCTGTAAGCATCCCAGTCCCTCTCCCACTTTATAAGGCATTTTCTCCCTTCAAATCTTCTGTGTTATACAAGTAGCAAATAACCCAGCAAAACTCACAAAACTCCCCTTCCCCCCTCTTTTTTTTTTTTTTTTTTTTTTTTAGTTCATTCAATTCATAGCATACAGTTTCTCCATTCCAACAACAAACAAGAGGGACTGACCAGACAGCAAAAGTGGCTGGCATTAGAAGAGAGGGAAAAGGCAGCGTGAAGTCATGGTGCTACTGAAAAAAACTTATGCTAAACTATAAGCTATAAGCTCTAAACTGTCCTTTAAGAGCACTGCAGTCCTCTGAGGGAGTAAAAAGGGGACTTCTTGCAATTCATTTAGCAGAAAAAGAATTGAATTTTTAAAACAGAAAAATGTTCTGCTGAGAGCCAGTGTAGGAAGTACTCTTCAAGGTGAATTGCTTTCATTGCAGATTAATTATGTGGCCTGTATACTGAATCAGTTGCTGTTTCCACAAAGATGGCGTTGTAAATCCAAATAGACTGAATTGCAAGAATACTGATAATAGGTCATATTTTGCTTAAAGATTGCCTTTTCACAAAGCCTGCTTGATTTCTGTTTGATCCCAGCTGCAAATGGATCAGCATCCAGCTTGATGTCAATATTTGAAATAAATAAATAAATAAATAAATAGTGTGATGCACAGATTAAAAAGTCCTTTTTTCCTTCTGATTCTCTTTAACAGAGAAAGATATTCCTTTGAAGCATTTTAAAGAATTTGATCAGCTTCAAATTTTTCAACTTTGAAACAGCTCAGAGTTCAACCATATCCTCAAGGCAAAATATTTTTTTCCAAGCAAATTGCAATTTTAAGCAGTAGTGCTGTCCTATCTATCTATTTATTTATTTATTTATTTTTAATATTGCTGTGTGCATTCTGATATCAAGTAGAGAAAATGGCAAGAAATCCCAAAAGGCAAATTCAGAAGACATAAAATCCCTTATCTACTCCCTGTCCTAGCTGGTACGTTACCTCTTTTCTTTTGGGGGTTGTGTGAAAGTATCATACATTTGTTTCTTTTAGTTTTACGTAATCCTTCTTGACACTATTTCAGCAATGAGTAAAGTCAACGCATTTATTGGTTCCTCTGCAGAGTAGAGCTTATTTTCGCGTTCTACTAAGAAAGCTTGAAACCCTTGTATTTATTTGTTAGGAGAATTATACTTTCTAATCAGTGGGGATTTTTTGTTTTGTTTTTACAATGCTATGCTAGCTCTTTTAGTGTGGATAACAGCCCTGGCCCCTTCCCAGACAAGGGGATTTCTGTACCGTGCTTAAGATTCCACAGCACCATGCCAATACCCTGTCCCTGTTTCTTCTCCTTTGTTACCACACAGCTGCCTGGCTGTGAGGGTGAAATAATACAATAACATAATCAGCATTAGGAACATTTGTGAGTCATATTTCAGCTAAGGGCAAGAAGGTCACAAAAGGAAATGAGAGGGAAAATGTACAGAATTTACTTTGCTGGCTGACAGCTTTTGGTAATAACAGCAAGAACTCAGGACTGAAATATTTTTAGTCCTCTTTTATACACTCTTGTCTATACCAAAACCGTGAGACCAGGGAGTAATCCCAGTTTATCTCTACACAAATTTTCAGTCAGTTGTCTAAATACTTTAATCTTAGGGGGGTTTTTTTTAAAAAACAAAGCATTAATGAAATTATGATGCAGTACTGTGGAATAGTTACTGGAGGTAACTTAAAATTCGGAAAATGGCTGTGTCCACACACTAGGGAAAAGTACAAAGTCGAAGAAGATACCAGGGAAAAATGGAGCTGGTATGCAAAAAATTCCTCTAAGATTGCCTCCCTTCCAGGGAGTTGAATGAAGTTCAATTACCCAAGGTAATTGAGAACATCCCTGTATTTTGTAAATACTCACATAAGAAAATACCCTTCCATTTATTACACTGGTGTATGATGTCCTCTGTGAAAGCAGTTGAATATATTCATGTGATTTAGGCATTGATTTTCAGAGTGGGTTTTTAATTCTGAGTATCCAGAGGAGAGACATTTTCTTTAAAATTACCAACTACTGTTGAAGGCTAAATAGGCTGTAGCACACACCATAAAAATTCATATGCTCTGTGACAGCCTTTGAGGGGAAAATAACCCCAAACAAAACCAACAAATAACCTAACCAAAAAAACCCCATAAAAACTAGTTTTGTATCAAAAGTCCTGAATTATAGGGCATCTTCTAATTAAAAATATTTTCAAAAAGAGACCTCTAAAAACTCAGAGTATGCTGAACACTTGTGGAGGCTGAAGAAGGGAAATGAGAGGAAATCTATCATTAAGGCAGTTGCCTATGTCATCTCACAGCTCATGAGAGCTTCCTGGACAAAGCAAAACTTACCTAAAGGCAAAAAACACCCCCAACCCTTTTATTATTTTGTGGAACAACAAAATAAATTTATGATAGTGGTGTATCTAACTCTTTCCTGTTTTCTTTCACTTTTGTTACCAGTTTTCTTATTTCTCTGAATAGTTTTCCACATCCTGTTTGCACATCCCCATGCTATTTATCTACTATTTACAGGTCTTGGGCAGAATTTATAAAAGGACCCAAATTACCTGGAATTATAGGAGATAGCATGACACAAAACGTAAATCCAAAGATAAAGTCTAATATCATGATGAGCAGTGGAATTCCACCCGGGGAGAAATACAAGCATCAGTCTGCTCTTTCTACTAAATGTGCAGGGGGAACTTTCAGGTTCAACGT
>NW_010340535.1:68830-76384 GCF_000700745.2 Antrostomus carolinensis
ATTAAGCAACATAAAATACAATAAAGCTGTAGTGGCAATTCCCATCTGGACTGTTCTCACACTCGCAGGATTAAAAGAAATAACTTATGTACTCAAGAATCTCATGAAAAAGAGCTACACAGTTCATCAATCTAGGGAATTAAATTAAGTACAATTGGTTCTTTAAGACATTGAAGTTATAGGAAGATTCAATAATTAAAATGTCCCTATCCATTTACTAGTACAAAGTTCCCAAAGAATGTTTATGATATTAATAATATTTACTACTGTTATTTAAGAAAGTTTCAGTGCAGCAGGCCCGGTTTATGATTTTAATCTTCCCAATTGCTAAATGTTGCATAAAGAAGAGGGTGTGGGGAAGAAGGGTAAAATTAAGTAGACAGAAAAGGAAAACTGTTGTTTTCAGAGTTAGTGAGTAATCTCAAATCAATTCAAAGTAAAAGATTTTCAGTTCATGATCAAGAAGCTGAGTAGGGAACTGTCTGAACTAATCAAATATATAATTATTTTTTATTACTTAATTTTGTCATATCCATCTTGACACCACCCAGCATAACTGTTGACTATGACACACTCTTATTTTAATCCAAAAAAATGCAGTGCCCCTAAATAAATCACACTGCCCATGACAAAATGATGTGATTCATAACATTCTTCAAGAGATTGCTCCTTCAGTCTTGCAGTTCCATATCTTTCTTGTTACATGAGCAGTATCACTGCAAATTGTATCTGTGGATTGAGAACAGTATTAATTTACTCCAGTCCTGTTGTTTTCACTAGATTGCAAAATTCAAAGTGTGCTGTCCTCTGTTACTGTTAAATCCATAAGGCTTTTATGGAGTTTAACAGCTCAGTTTGGGAAAGTTTTTCAAAATAAACTCTTAATAAATTAATAACATAAATCATAGCTTTTCATAATTAATACCATGTTTTCTTGTTCCTTTTCATTCTCCTTCACTTTTTGCTTGGCTTGCTATCCAACATACAACTACTTTTTAGACAGCATGGGACAACAAAACTCATTTTTCACTAAGGAATTGACACTTATTTATTAAATATATATTTAATCCATTAACAGTGCACTTCATAGACCTAAAAAAATTAAGACCATTACTGTCTGCAGGATATGAGTTCTGGCTTATATAAACTAGTGAATTAAGTCTTTGTCCATTCAATTACTACAGCAGTTTCAGCTGGCTTGTATTGACTTAAAGTCAGACACTCTGACAGACCCCTGAAAGAAAGGGAATTGTGTGGATGAAACTAGCTTTAAAGAAGTGAGATGTCCATAGAAACCTATTTCAGTAGTTTCTTTTGTAAGAACTTATTTTGGGGGCAAATTTAAACAATCTGATTGAGTGAATCATGGCATCTTTGAGAGCTCATGCATATTCATATGTTTATATGCATTGAAGTTATCCACTTGGCTGCATAGGAACCAGAGAGTGCTCTTAAGCCTGATGAAGGAAAAGAAATGTCTACAAAGTAAGCACACTGATGGCAAGGTCCAAGGCCAAGAAGTGCCTTGAAAAGTATCCACTCATTTCAGTGGATTTTGAAGTGCTATTTCTTCAGTACAAATTTTCATGAGTCACTGTGAAGGGATGAACTTTGAAAGAAGTACCCAACATGTTACATATCAACTTCACAAAAATATACACCTGTCTCCATGAAGAGGTCTCCTGTATCCTATCCTGGGATTTTCTTAAAATATTACTTCCTAGAGAAAACTCCTCCACGCCTCTCACAAACATACTAATTAATGCAGTGAGAATATCCATGCTTGTTTTTCCTACTCTTCTCCATGAGTTGCTAGCTGAATTTATAGAGACATATAAAAATTACCAATATAAATAGTAATAAAATTTACCAAAACAGTGAGGACAGAAATAGTTCTGGTCATATTTTGCCAACTAAACACTATTAAGCCCATAATTTTTATAGGTGAGTATATTGGTTATTATATAGTTGTTTCTATTTAAGAAAATTAATCCAGATAATGGTATGAAATTAGTTGTAGAAAGTCAATTTTACCAATAATATACTTTCAAGTTTCATTTAGTCTGGTGTTGGCTGGTTTCAAGTTTGGTCTGGGATTTTTAAACTTTACTTCATTACTTGGTCTCTTCATTCAGGAAATTATTTTTTCACCTTTACATATTCTTATTTAAAACACAGAAATCAAGAAGCTGTTAGTCCTTCACACATTCATCATCTGTGGATAAGTTCGTTATTTGTAAAGGCCTCATGTTTCTTCCTTACTTCAACTCCCAAGCCTTCCGTCCTCTGTTTTTCAACTCAGTTCTTCATGGATCTTTGAAATCCTAGCAGACTACTTCTTCCTTCCATAAACTCTGCTCCTTTCTTGACTGTAAAACTTATTTTGATAGTACATGTTGTGCCACTTCATCATCAAGGTCTGATAACAATAACTTCTATAATTTTCTTAATCCATTCTCTTGCCTCCTTTTTCTAGAGAAACTATTTTCACCATTTTTTTAATATTCTTTTGAAATAACTAGGAGAGTACTTAATACTTAACAGAATGTTCCTGCTTTCTACCAAACATGTGGCCCTTTGCATTGAATTTCTGCAACTCCTACAGATTTCAGTTGAAAGGACAAAAAGCCATTACAGAAGTTTTATTTCTGAATAACTTCAATTGAGCTAAACTGGATATATCTATAGATTTGAGCTAAGTCTGACTTTTAAACCTGAGGAGAAAATCAAAACATGCAAAGGACCTTCCTGATGGTTTCCACAGTCCTGCTCTATATCAGTGTGCAAACCTAGAGGCAATTCGTCCTGTGAATGTCTTCCATGGACTGAAAGGTCCCTGGCCCAGCACACCTGGTGCACCTTTCCAGTGTAGGTCTGACTCCATGTCTACCTTCTTTCTTTCGCAATCACTTTTACGTGAAATCAAGTCTTACATTTTAAACACCAGACTCTCCTACTCTCTCACTTCTTGTCAGTTACCACTCACCACAATTCCTACCTTATTAAAGTCATCCTAGCCAGGATTTACTTTTAGTGTGAACTCCTATTTCTGCCTCTCTACTCCACTTGCTTCTTCAGGTGAAAGAAAAAGTAGGTGATGAATTTTAAAAATGTTGAGTTTGTGCATCTTAACACTCAAATAATGCATAAAGTACTGAGGGTACCAGCTCAGTTGGAGACACAAAAGTTAAGGCTACAAAGTACATAAGTGCTCTTGAAATAGGCAAAATTATCCTCTGAATGACTCATAGGGACTCTGGCTCAACAGTATGATACAGCACAAATTATATTATACAATAGGCTTCTATGAAGTAAAATATCAGAAGAAATCTGTACAGAGAGGCCTGACTGAGAGATAGCATTGAACACAGAAGCAACAGAGGCTCAAATAGATAATGAGGCAACAATGACACACAAAATTTAAAGAGATAAAAAACTTAGATAAAAATGCAGTAAGCTGTTATTGCTGATGAGTTACTGTGGTGGGGGACAGGACAGGTGAGCAGGCAGTTAATCAACCTTAGATGTAAATAAAAAAAACAGTTTTTAAATGAAGAATGAGAAAAAAGCAGGGAGGGACGCTCAGTAAGAAATGTGAATTCAGTGTGGGCTAGGAAGGGGAAGAATCATGTTGTAGCAAGGTAAAAATTGGTTGGAAAAGGAAAGAAACAAATGAAAAGTTAAAAAATCAAAACAAACAGACAAAAAACCCCCAACAGAACAGAAAATATGGAGAAATAAGATAATTTGCCATCTTCAAAGGCAACTGGATGTCTGACTTGCTTCTAGAGTATCAGTCCAGAAGATAAGTAATCTTATCAACTACCAATAATGATTAGCTTTAATAGTATCATCTGAATTTTTGGGGGTTACTTTAAAGTCTTTAGCCATATTGAATTTTTAATTTAATTTTCACTGCTTTCTTTTCTTTTCAGTTTTTGTAAGTTGTACATTTTTTTTAATGGAATAACATTTTATGAGAGAGGAAAGGAAAGGAAAGGAAAGGAAAGGAAAGGAAAGGAAAGGAAAGGAAAGGAAAGGAAAGGAAAGGAAAGGAAAGGAAAGGAAAGGAAAGGAAAGGAAAGGAAGAAAGGAGAAGAGAAAGAGAAGAGAAGAGAAGAGAAGAGAAGAGAAGAGAAGAGAAGAGAAGAGAAGAGAAGAGAAGAGAAGAGAAGAGAAGAGAAGAGAAGAGAAGAGAAGAGAAGAGAAATTTTTATTTTTTTAAAAAAATCTTAGGCATGAAATTGATTATGCAACACCATTTACTTGGCCTGGATGGCCTAATGCTCTGCTTCTTTCCTGTTCTGAATAACTCAGTGCCTGTAAAATGCTTACAAAATTTAATTGAAACAAGTAAGAACCACATTAGATTAATATATCTTTGGTATATGAGACAGATAAAAAAAGATATTAGCCTTTAACGTAATTGATAGAATGAGTGAAGAACCAGGATAAGATATGTTCCTGGTAGCAGAGCAGAACAATGAAATTAAAAAAAAAGTAATATGGGAGAGACAAGCCTCTGCTCACTGAGATCTCAGCAGAACTGAAACTGAGGTTACTCTGTTGCAGGAGATAATGGAAGATTCATCAGTTGAGAACTAAACTAACAGAATAAAAAGGCAAGAAACAATATTATATCTTTAGCAAGTTTGTCAATTAAGTCTTTTCCATCTGTACTTCTCACTATTCTGAAAACCAAAATACTCTTCATTTTGTTGTCTCTGTCAAAAAGCAGACAAATTCTACCCTTTCCTGTTTGATATTATTGCAGCCTTTCTGAGGAAGATGCATTCTTCAGTATTTTTCCAACTGACTTCCACTATGGTGTTGCACACAGTGCATGTATGTATGTATGCAAGAGACATCGTCTGTTTATTAATCTAAATAGTATTTTTAAAATGTATTATGTATCAGAGCAAACTTTCTAGCTTATAATGAAAATTCTTAATACTGTTAGAAGTAGTCCCCTGCTTTATTTACTTTAATGTGTTTTATTAATAATCAGAGCACAAAGTGAGTTAATGAAAATAGTTAAAAAAAAAATCTTTTAATCTTTCCTTATTTTTTTTAATGTGAAGGTATGGTTTTAACTGCTTGTAAGGGACTGTTTTTATGATTATTTATTTATTTATTTTACAAATGAGACCTGGTAAGTTTCCTCAAATATAAACTTTTGAATCTGATTTCAATTCAGTGTCTCATTGACATAGACTGGAGGTGTTTCTGATTTACCTCAGTTTATGTTGAAAATTGACTCTAAAGCCAAACCCACTGGTTTAACAATAAGTCTAATTATAGCAAAAAGAATCCACTTAACTGAAATGTTGAAGCTTCTTTTTTAGCCTTGGGCATTTCATGTTTGGAGGAATTAATTCTCCTCAGAAACTATGGGCAAGTTGAATTCACTGCATTATTGGTTTTAAGGTATGCAAAGAAAAATTATGAATGAAAGCAAATCAAGGAACCTGAAACCTAAAGAGAGATTTGGAGCATTTCATGAAGTGTCTTCCAGAAAATTATTTGGCACACAGATTCAAGTGTGAATCACAGAATGTGGTCCTTTACATCGTTATGCTGACAAGTGGTTCTTCAGTACTGAGTGGTATCCTGCAGAGCTGAAAATGTTCCAGTAGGATTTGCCCAGTGAATCAAACATCTTGTAATTGGATTTGCTACTTCTTTACAATAAAAAGCAAGTGCCAGAAGGCAAGAATTTCTGTTTTTACTATGTACATGTGTTAGTCTTTTTAATCAGCAAAATATTTATGCTAAAGTCATAGTTAAGGAAAGCTACAACTAAAACTAAACATTTACATATTTTTAGTGCAGAGAGTGTAGTGTACCACAAATACTGGCATAACTGAATCTTTTAGCATCGCAGTATCTGTTTACTAAATTGATTTTTTCATCAGAATAAAATTGCTAAAGTTATTGAATGACTGCAGAAAATGAACATATTTTTTCATAAAGTTAAGGCCTAAGGTAGGCATTTCAATTTTTCTTTAGCTAGCAAGCATCTGGATTGAAGTAGGATGTAGCTGTACAGCAGAATAATCTGTGAAAAAGAACTAAATACAATCAATAATTTAGAAGTGTTTAGACAAGAGACATGGATATTCCTACTTTATTTTTCCTTTCTTTTTCTTCCTTACAGGAAGGTGAAGTAGGTCTCTTGTCTGTGAAACTATTCAACAAATAACTTCTATTCTTCTGTTAATAACATGTGGAAAAGCTAATCTTCCAAAAGAAGCCCTGCGGGCTGTGAGGGCGTAGGAGTATTTCAGTGAGGTAACCTCTACTCACCACATTCTACCTTTACTTTAGTAGAAGGCCTTTAGTGTGGGCTTGACTTGAAGGTAGCAATTAACTCTGTGGTAAATTTACTCTGTAGGTAAATTTCAGTAACCGAGTAAATAGAGTTTATAATGTTTAAAATGGATTTATTTAAGCCAGTGCACTAAATTAACTTCCTAGTTACCCTTGTGCAAGCCCATAACCTTTGCTTCATGCAGAGATGTACTTTAAAATGTTTGTGATATGTTTGAACTGCTCTTAACACCAACCAGGGACAAATCAGTAATGGTTTAATTACCTCTGGGGAATCTGCTGGAGCTGTGTGTGTGTCAGTGTACATTCTCAGTGATGCCCTCATGTCCTTTTGGGAGAATTCAGTAGACTCCAAAAGAAACCTTTAATTTTTCTTTTTTTTTCTTTTTTTTTTTTTTTTTTTTTTTTACTTTCTGATGTTCTAGATTTAATATTATCTTGATTTCATCTGAAAACCAGTAACACAAGCACTCACAGGGAAAGTTTATAGTAATATCAGATCACCTTTGGCTTCACCCATACGTAGTGTTTACCTTGATCAACACTCCCAAAGGTTACCACTGCAGAACAAAAGAAGTTTGGCAGAGTCCTGCCGACCAGAAGTTTATCCTTGCCCACACACTCTCTTCTGTTGGTATGAAATTGCATGGATGACTCTTTCTTTGTACCCAGAGCCTTTTTAAATGGGTTGAGTCATCTTTACTGGACTTTTTCTAAAGGAGCGCAAAGCAGTATCAATGAGAAAACTTCGGTGTCCTTCTGCCTCAGGCACGACTGAAGTGCTTGAAGCTGCACTTCCAACTCTGGTTGGTATCCGTGAGTAAAATAATGATTTAATGTTTCCAAAATCATGAGAATCTTTGTCCACACAGGCACAGCAGTGGCAGCAGTTGCCTAAGAGAAGTCAAACATAAGAATGCTGAACTGGACCCAGAAATACTGAGCCTAGTCCCACCCCCAACTACATATATCTCCAGCACACTGTAGATCAGCAACCAATTTCTCAGTTCTAAAAACAGTAGTGGAACAGGGTTGAAAAAGTCAAGAGACTGGCTATCTCATCTTGTATGCTCATATCCACTAGGAAATAAGTATTGTGCAGATGGTTTTATATGGCAAAGTTCAAACAGAATAGAATAGTCACTGGTTATAATTCTGAAAAAGGTTATTTCTCCATGTTGGTACTCATGTCTTTTGGTGATTAATATAAATCCACTAAGGGAA